>NC_091981.1:200409133-200709133 GCF_044704955.1 Pristiophorus japonicus
AGGAGGAGAGAGGAGGGAGGAGGAGAGAGGAGGGAGAGGAGAGAGGAGGGAGGAGGAGAGAGGAGGGAGGAGGAGAGAGGAGGGAGGAGGAGAGAGGAGGAGAGAGGAGGAGGGAGGAGGGAGGAGGGGAGGAGGAGAGAGGAGGGAGGAGGAGAGAGGAGGGAGGAGGGAGGAGGAGAGAGGAGGGAGGAGGGAGGAGGAGGGAGGAGGGAGGAGGGAGGAGGGAGGAGGGAGGAGGGAGGAGGAGGGGAGGAGGGAGGAGAGAGGAGAGAGGAGGGAGGAGGAGGGAGGAGGAGAGAGGAGGAGAGAGGAGGGAGGAAGAGAGAGGCTGAATGGGCTGCCATCAACACTTTGGGCGAAGCCCGCCCCCAGTGAGATGCCGGGCGGGCGGGCCCCACCACCAATGGGGAGGGAAGGGCGTGTATGTGTGGGGGGGGTGGGGAGGGAGAAGGGGGAGGGAGAAGGGTGGGGGAGGAGGGATGGCTGAACGGGAGGGAGGGAGCTGAACGGGAGGCAGGTCCGAGTCCCGATCTTCGCCCGGTGAGCAGATTCGGCCAGGTCTAGGGTCGGGCCCCACCCATGCAGCATCGGGGGCCTGGAGCTACTGCACATATGCGCACACTCTAGTGTGCATGTGCTGAGTTCCCGGCACTGTTTTCAGTGCAGGGACCTGGCTCCGCCCCGACCCCTTGTGCTGCGCCACGCCGAGCACGAAGACGTCCTGAGGAAACCGGAGAATCACAAGGTAAGTTTTCGGCGCCCTTTTTCTTCCAGAAGGTCGGCACACCTTAAGGAGATGCGCCGATTTTCCAGAGGGCGGAAACTTGGGCCCTATGTTATTGGACTAATGATCCGGAGACACGAGTTCAAATACCACCACTACAGATCGGGAATTCAGTTAATTAAATAAATGTGAAATTATAAAAGTTAGTATCAGTAATGAGGACCATGAAACTACTGGATTGTCATAAAAACCTATCTGCTGTCCTTACCTGGTCTGACCCACAGCAATGTGGTTGACTCTTAACTGCCCTCTACAGTTCAAGAAGGCAGCTCATCACCATCTTCTGGGCAATAAATGCTGGCCTTGCCAGCGACACCCACACCTCCTAAAATAATTTTTTTTAAATCCCAAGATGCTTTACAGACAATGAAGATGTGTAGTCACCGTTATAATGTAGGGAAAATAGGACAGCCAATTTGCACACAGCAAGGTCCCACAAACAGCAATGAGATAATAACCAGAAAGAAGTGGTTTTTTAGTGATGATGGTTGAGGGATAAATATTGACCAGAACACTGGGCGAATTCCCCTGCTTTTCTTCTGATAGTATTATGGGTTATTTTACGTGCGTCTGAGAGGGCAAGTGGGTCTTCAGTTTAACATCTCATCCGAAAGATGGCACCTCTGGCAGTGCCGTACTCCCTCATCAGTACTCATGGTGTCAACCTGGATAATGTGCTCAATTCTCTTAGAGTGAGACTTGAGTTAGAAGGGCTCAAGGAGGTAAAAATGCTACCACTGAGCCAAGGCTGATACTTAGAAGTTTGCCCCAATAGTTCTAGGACACGTGCTTTTTGTCTGAACTACTCTCCGGAGTGGGACTGGCAGGTTGATAGTGTTACAGCACTATAACACAAAAAGACAGTGGATCTCAACCTTTCTCCATAAGTAGACAAAGCGAATAAGGGAGGTTAATACTGCAACTCGCAATCGTTTAACTTGTGCTACATAATCCTAACCGATACACCATAACAACCTGAGATTTACATATTACAAATAAAACATTCTAATTTTATATATTAAAAAGAAAGAACGTAGGAAGGTCAGTTCAGACATGATGGGTTTAAACACCATCTGACTTGGAAATATATCGCTGTTCCTTCATCGTCGCTGGGTCAAAATCCTGCAATTCCCTCCCTAACAGTGCTGTGGGAGTACCTTCACCACACGGACTGCAGCGGTTCAAGGTGGCGGCTCACCACTGCCTTCTCATGGGCAATAAATGCTGGCCATGCCAGCGACACCCACATCCCGGAACAAATTTGTAAAAACTATAAATTGTTACAGCAAAGAGATATGAAATTTGCTGACAAGCTAGCAAAGGTGATGATGAATTACCGAAGATGTAGACACAGAGTGGAACCAGTACTAAGCTGCCAGTGGACTATGATTCACTCTAATGGATTTGGCCAGGAGGTGTGCACACGTCAATTAACCTCAATTAAAAAGCAGCTTCCATAACTATGAATCCAATATTGTTGTGTTGAACTGGACCCTTCTTCTCTAATCCCAACTGTGGCTTAGTTGGTAGCACCCTCATCTCTGAATCAGAAGATTTTAGGGTCAAGTCTCACTCCAGAGACTTGAGCACAAAAATCTAGGCTGACATTTAACAGTGCAGCACACTTTCAGAACTGCACTGTCAGAGGTGCCGTCTTTCAGATGAGACGTTAAACCAAGGCTCTCTCAGGTGGACACAAAAGATCCCATGGCACTATTTCTAAGAGCAGAGCAGAGCAGTTAGCTCTGGTGACCTGGCCAATATTTATCCCTCAATCAACATAACAGAAACAGATTATCTGGTCATAAGAACATAAGAATTAGGAACAGGAGTAGGCCATCTAGCCCCTCGAGCCTGCTCCGCCATTCAACAAGATCAGGGCTGATCTGGCCGTGGACTCAGCTCCACTTACCCGCCCGCTCCCCATAACCCTTAATTCCCTTATTGGTTAAAAATCTATCTATCTGCGATTTGAATACATTCTATGAGCTAGCCTCAACTGCTTCCTTGCGCAGAGAATTCCACAGATTCACAACCCTCTGGGAGAAGAAATTCCTTCTCAACTCGGTTTTAAATTGGCTCCCTCATATTTTGAGGCTGTGCCCCCTATTTCTATTCTCCCCGACCAGTGGAAACAACCTCTCTGCCTCTATCTTGTCTATCCCTTTCATTATTTTAAATGTTTCTATAAGATCACCCCTCATCCTTCTGAACCCCAACGGGTAAAGACCCAGTCTACTCAATCTATCATCATAAGGTAACCCCCTCATCTCCGTAATCAGCCGAGTGAATCGTCTCTGTACCCCCTCCAAGGCTAGTATATCCTTCCTTAAGTAAGGTGACCAAAACTGCACGCAGTACTCCAGGTGCGGCCTCACCAATACCCTGTACAGTTGCAGCAGGACCTCCCTGCTTTTGTACTCCATCCCTCTCGCAATGAAGGCCAACATTCCATTCGCCTTCCTGATTACCTGCTGCACCTGCAAACTAACTTTTTGGGATTCATGCACAAGGACCCCCAGGTCCCTCTACACCTCAGCATGTTGTAATTTCTCTCCATTCAAATAATATTCCCTTTTACTGGGTTTTTTTCCCCCAAGGTGGATAACCTCACACTTTCCGACATTGTATTCCATCTGCCAAACCTTAGCCCATTCGCTTAACCTATCTAAATCTCTTTGCAGCCTCTCTGTGTCCTCTACACAACCTGCTTTCCCACTAATCTTTGTGTCATCTGCAAATTTTGTTACACTACACTCTGTCCCCTCTTTCAGGTCATCTATGTATATTGTAAATAGTTGTGGTCCCAGCACCGATCCCTGTGACACCCCACTAATCATCACATTGCTGTTTGTGGGAGCTTGCTATGCACACATTGGCTGCTGCGTTTCTTACATTACAACAGTAACTACACTCCAAAAGTACTTAATTGGCTGTAAATCTCTTTGGGACATCCAGTGGTCATGAAAGGTGCTATATAAATACAAGTCTTTCTTTCTTTCTAATCCATAGAAGTCTTGTCCTTATTCCTGGGTAGTATATGTTTAAGCCAAAACTTTGCTCACTGCTTATTTAAATATTTCCTATTGTTCATCTGCTGGTTTATCTGACAATTTTTCCATTCCCTTAAACTGGGCTACAGCCCCTTTCATCCATCTAAAATTTGCTCTTTTCCTAGATCAAACATCTTTGTTTTTAAACTTTAAAAATATATATGTTCTCATTGCAAACCTAATTTTGTGAATATTTGTTTTTGTAATGTGGGCGACAGTGGCAAGACAACATTTATTGCCCATCCCTAGTTGCCTGGAAACATTAAGAGTCAATCATGTCATATGCAAGTGGAGTCACAGGTAGGCCAGACCAAGTAGAGTAGCAGTTTCCTTCCCCTGAAGGACAGAAGTGAACCAGTTGGGTTTTACAACAATTCAACAGCTTTCATGGTCACTGTCCCTTAAGGCATAGCAAAAACTATGCACATGAAGGGCCCAAGTTTCGAGCCGTGCCTAGAACGGCGCAGTCCCGACATGGACGCCCGTTTTTCGCGCCACAAAGTGCGCCTAAAAAAAACTTCCAGCTTCCTGCAGGTCCTCTGGCCCTCGGCGCAGTGCAGCACGAGCTGTAGGGGGCGGAGCCAGGTCCCTGCGCTGAAAACAGTGCCGGGACCTCTGCACATGCGCGCTACAGTGGGCGTGCATGTGCAGTAGCTCCAGGCGCCCAAAACTGTGTGGGAGGGGCCGAAGCACGCAGCCCCTAACCCTGGCCCAATGGCCTCACTGGGGCTGCGTGAATAAGGCTCCTCCCACGGCCAGCTCCTGCTTCCTCCCGACCCGACTCGACTCCCGCTCCCCCCCCCCCCCGCCCCCGGACCGGACCCCGACACCTGCTTCCCCCCTCCCCCCCACCCCCTCTGGACCGGACCCGACCCCGACACTGACCCGACTCCCGCTTCCCCACCCCCCCCGCCCCCGGACTAGATCCGACCTGACCTCCCTCTCCCTCCCCCCGACCCGAACCGAACCGACCTCCCTCCCACCACCCCCCCGACCACGATCCCCCCGACCCGACCCAACGCAATCCACCTGTAAATCTGGTTCTGGGGACGGGCCCTGCCCGAAGTCTTGGGCCCGGCCCGTTCAGCCTCCCCCCCCCATCTCCTTTCCCCCCGCTTCTCCTTTCCCCCCCCATCTCCTTTCCCCCCCCCCCATCTCCTTTCCCCCCCCCCCCCATCTCCTTTCCCCCCCCCCATCTCCTTTCCCCCCCCCCCCATCTCCTCCTCCTCCCCCCCTCGCTGTCAGAAACACAGACACTGACAGACAGAGAATGAGAGACACACACAGACAGACAGAGAGATAGAGACACTGACAGAGACACACTGGGGGGGGGGGGCATCCCAGCACGCTGTTGGAGGGCTCCCGGTGCTGCAGTCGGCAAGTAGAAAATGTTTTATTTATTGATTTAAAAAAAAAATTATTTCTTATTAATTTTTTTTGATTGATTTATTGGTTGATTTATTGATGTTTTATCATTTATTATTGATGATGACTCTTTATTTGTAAAACTGAAGTGTTTAATGTTTGTAAACTTCCCTTTAAATCCCCCCCCCCCCCATTCCCTACGCCTGATTTGTAACCTACGCCTGATTTTCTAAAGTGTAGACAAGGTTTTTTCGAGCGTACAAAAATCTTCACTTACTCCATTCTAAGTTAGTTTGGAGTAAGTTTTCACTGTCGAAACTTTGAAAACAGCCGTAAGTGGCCGGATACGCCCCCTTTTGAAAAAAAAATTCTGTTCCAAAGTGAAACTGTTCTAACTGACTAGAACTGGAGCAAACTAAATGGCGAGAATTCCGATTTCTAAGATACTCCGTTCTACACCAGTTGCTCCTAAAAATCAGGAGCAAATCATGTGGAAACTTGGGGCCAAAATATCTAACAGAAGATTATCCAAAAACTAAAATAAGTTGCATAATGAAAATGTGCTCATTCATAATAAGCATGCCAATTATATAGGAAGGAATATTTAAGAGTTAACTCAAAAGGAATGATTCTTCAAGGTAAATTCAAATTCTTTCATGTGGTTTGCTCCAGCTTCCTTTTTTTCTTCACTACTGTCACAAATTGGTAGCACACAAATACCTGTATTTATGACCAATTATTTTTAAATCAGTATCATTAACCTTCATTTCTGGTTACTATTGCATACATACTCTTTTTTTGCCAGTTTTTCCAGGATTTTTGAATTCTTAATTGCATTGCTGTTTATCCATGACTTGTTTTATTTGTTCTTAGGACGTGGGTGATGCTGGCAAGACCGCATTTATTACCTAGTTGCTAAGGTGTTGGGGAGCTTCTTGAACTGTGTGCAGTCTTTGTGGTGATGGTGCTTCTATGACAGTGTTAGGTAGGAAATCTCAGGCATTGTCCCAGTGACAATGAAGGAAGAGCAATACATCACCAAGCCAGGATGCTGTGTGATTTGGAGGGGAACTTGTAGGCGAGGGTTTTCCCACAACATTGCTGCTTGTGTTTTTCTTGATGGCAAAGGTCACAGGGGAGGCAGGTGTTGTTGAAGTAAGCCTGATGTGTTGTTGGTGCTGATAATGTCAAGGTCGCGGGTTTTTCTATGTTTTACTAGGGGGAATCAAGGGGTATGGTGAGAAAAGCAGGAAGGGGGTACTGAAGTTGCATGTTCAGCCATGAACTCACTGAATGGTGGTGCAGGCTAGAAGGGCCGAATGGCCTACTCCTGCACCTATTTTTCTATGTTTCTATGTTCTATGCATCCAAAGTCCTTCAGTAATGAAAGGATAAAGATTTGCCTACTTGCATATTTCCCCAAATCACAAAATTTGGGTGTGCGAACCTCTTTCTGCTGTATCTCAAAATAATGCCCGCTAAAGTCTTGTTTCTTCTCCAGTAAACCATGAAGAGTTAAAATCACATAACTAATTTATCAACTTAAAAAAAAACAGATTAGTTAAACCTCTTGATAAAAGTATGAACATTTTCTACCATAGCAAATTGCCATAGTTCATCCATTTCATAAGGAAATCACATCACACTAAAAGTCAAACACTGCACTCTAAGCTAAAACTGTATTCGTTTTGAGTAACATTGAACAGAAATGAAGCAGCAGATTAAAACCACAAATTAGATTTAAAAATCGAGTAACTGCTCCTGCATTAAAGTGCATACTAACATTGTAAGCTGCTTTAAAGTTATCAGTGAACAGAAAACTACAAACTTGAAACAAATTCAGCAATCACATGATTAACAATGCAGGAAACTCACCTGTTACAAGAGTGGCACTCAAATATATAGGTTGTATAAAATTAAATCATCTATATTTAAAAGTAAAATACACAGTCTAAATCAACACTAAATTTCATATCAGCACACCAAATTCATATGGTGTCATCTTTGGCTCAGTGGAAGCACTCCTGCCTCCGAGTCAGAAGGTTATGAGCTCAAGTCCCATTCGAGAGACTTGAACACATCATCCAGGCTGACACTTCACTGCAGTACTGAGGGAGTGCTGCACTGTTGGAGGTGCTATCTTTTGTAAGGGACTACACTATCAGGTGGATGTAAAAGATCCCATGGCACCATTTGAAAAGAGTTGGGGAGTTCTCCCAGTGTACTGGGTAATATTCATCCATCAACCCACATCACTAAAATAGATTGTCTGGTCATCATCTCATTGCTGTTTGTGCGACCATGCTGTGTGCAATTTGTCAGCTGCATTTCCCTAGATTACAACAGCAACTTAATTTCAAAAGCACTTTAGGATATCCTGAGGTTGTGAAAGATGCAAGATAAAATGCAAATTAATTCTTTTTTTCTCCCTTTATGCTCTGCAAAGCAAATTTTAAAGAGCTGAGCCACAGAAGCCCTACTCTTTTTTTCTATGTAAATCAGACTGGTCCCTGCCAAGACTGGATCCCATCCCTATACATAGTTCCCAGAAGAACAAAAATGTGGAAGTTGGTGGTTCAGCTGAGTAGCGAACGCTTCACAGTTTATCTAGTGAACAACCTTCAGGCTAAAAATCAAACTTGCACACAATTCTTATATGTACAGTAGCAGATGTATGTCCAATGACCAATTCTATATGTATAGTATAAATATTCAACAGAACTGAGAAGCCAGCACAAACAGGCAGAGCAAACTGTGCTGTTGAAAGAAGCAGCACTTGAAAGTTTCAAAAATGCAGTGATCACTTGTTTTTTTTCAATTTCAAAATATACTTTATTTCATATAAAAATTTGCACAATACATTCGAAAACAGTTCAGTACATTTGGATGCGGTCAGCAATTCCATACATTACATTTGGATGCTGACTGCAGTTCCGTTCAATACATTTCTTTACTTTACATTTCAAGGTTCGATTCATACAATCCAGGATACATTATGGTTCGTTCATTAAGTTACATTACATGTGTCACCATACAGTACACAGTGAGGTTTCCAACATGCATTACGCAACAGAACTTGCATTATACATGGCACTACATAGGTGTTTGCAGGTCATGGTGCTCTATGTATACAAAAGGTTTACCATTGCAGCCCGAGGGGAGTTTTATACTGATTCCATCCCCTGGGTTTACCGTGGCGGAAGGGCTTTAAACTGTAGCTCTTCCACACCGTGCCTTTGCGGCGGCTGCACCAATTTTTAGTGCGTTCCTCAGCACGTAGTCCTGGATCTTGGATTGCGCCAGTCTGCAACACGCAGACGTGGACATCTCCTTGCTCTGGAAGACCAGCAAGTTTTGGCAAGACCAAAGTGCGTCTTTCACCGAGTTGATGGCCCTCCAGCAGCAGGTGATGTCTGTCTCGGTGTGTGTCCCTGGGAATAGCCCGTAGAGCACAGAGTCCTGTGTTACGGAGCTGTTTGGGATGAACTTCGACAGCAACCACTGCATCTCTTTCCAGACCTGCCTTGCAAAGGCGCAATCTTGAAGGAGATGGGCACCGTGCCGTGTTGCTGAGGGCCGGCTGTGCATGAACGCTCTGACGGGTAGGGCCCTCCTCACCGCCAACCAAGCTACATCTTGGTGCTTGTGTGAAAGCTCTGGCGATGAGATGTTGTGCCAAACGAGTTCGACAGTCTGCTCAGGGAACCACCCGACAGGGTCCACCCTCTCCTTCTTTCGTAGGGCGTCCAGGACCTTACGTGCTGACCACTGTTTTATGGCTTTGTGGTCAAACGGGTTTTGTGTGAAAAACTTTTCCACGAAGGACAGGTGGACAGGCATGGTCCAGCTGGTGGGGCCGTTTTGCGGCAGCATGGCCAGACCCATCCTTCGCAACACCGGGGACAGGTAGAATCTCAGCACGTAGTGACATTTGGTGTTTGCGTACCGGGGGTCTGTGCACAGCTTGATGCAGCCGCGCACAAAGGTGGCCTTCAGGATGAGGGTCACGTTCGGAACATCCTTTCCTCCACTGTCCAGAGATTTGTACATTGTGTCTCTGCGGACACGGTCCATTTTGGACCTCCAGACAAAGTGGAAGACGGCCCGGGTGACTGCCGCGGCACAGGAGCGAGAAATGGGCCAGACCTGTGCCACGTGTAGCAACCCCGAGAGCACCTCACTCCTGATGACCAGGTTCTTTCCTGCCATGGAGAGGAAGCGCAGCTTCCACCATCCCAGTTTTTGCTTCACTTTGGCGATACGCTCTTCCCAGTTTTTGGTGCACGCCCCATCCGCTCCGAACCATATTCCCAACACCTTCAGGTAATCTGGCTTAACGGTGAAGGGTATAAAGGATCTGTCGGCCCAGTTGCCAAAGAACATGGCCTCGCTTTTGCTGCGATTGACCTTTGCTCCCGAGGCCAGTTCAAACTGGTCGCAGATTGTGAGCAATCTGCCGACCAACTGCGGATCTGAGCAAAAGATGGCTACGTCATTCATGTACAGGGAGATCTTGACCTGAGCGCCTCCGCTGCCTGGGATCGTCACCCCTCTAATGCCCGCATCCTTCCTGATGGACCCGGCAAAGGGCTCGATACAACACACAAACAAGACAGACGAGAGAGAGGACAGCCTTGCCTGACTCCAGATCTGATCGGAAAGCTTTCAGTTTCCACCCGTTGATTAGAACTGCGCTGCTGATGTCTCTGTAGAGCAGTTGGATCCAATTGCGGATACCCTCCCCAAACCCCATTTTGGAGAGCACGTCCATCAGGTACGTGTGCGATGTCCTGTCAAAGGCCTTCTCCTGGTCTAAGCTGATTAAACAGGTGTCCACCCCCACACCCCCCCCCCCCCCGTCCCGCACGTAGGCGATCGTATCCCTGAGTAGCACCAGGCTATCAGAGATCTTGCTGCCGGGGACAGCGCAGGTCTGGTCCGGGTGAATCACCAGCTCAAGAGCAGACTTGACCCTGTTGGCGATGACCTTCGACAGGTTCTTGTCATCCACATTGAGCAGCGAAATGGGCCGCCAGTTTTTGATTTCCTCCCTCTCCCCCCTTCTGCTTGTAGATGAGGGTGATGATGCCTTTCCTCATTGATTCTGACATACTGCCAGCCAGAAGCATACCCTGGTACACTTCCAGCAGGTCTGGGCCCATCCAGTCCCACAGAGCCGAATACAACTCGACCGGTAAGCCGTCGCTTCCGGGAGTTTTACTCGTCGCAAGAGAGCGGACGGCCTTTGTCATCTCGTCCAGAGTTAACGGGTGGTCCAGACTCTCCCGCTCGCTGTCGTCTAGGACCTCCGTGATAGACGACAGGAACGACTGGGAGGCCGCACAGTCTATGGGCTTGACGTCATACATCCTGGCATAGAAGGATTTGCTGATCCTCAGCATGTCAGGCTGCGAAAACGTCACAGAACCGTCTTCTTCCTTTAGGCTGGTGATCACAGAGCTCCCCCTGTGTACCTTTTGGAAGAAGAAGCGCGAACACGTCTCATCCTGCTCGACGGAGCGGAACCTGGAGCGGAAGATGATTTTGCAGGACTCTGAGGCAAAGAGCGAGGCTTGCTGGCCCTTCACCTCTTCGAGTTCCTCCGCGACATCGACCCCCATCGACTGCAACAGGAACAGGTGTTGCATGCTCTTCTGGAGTTGGGACAATTCCCTCTGTCTCCCTCTCGCCTCCTGAACACCTTTGAGGATGAAGAACGTCTTGATGTTTGTCTTGATTGTTTCTCACCAGTGCATTGGGGAATCGCAGAGGGGTTTTACGGTTCTCCAACCTTTGTAATCCCTCTTAAGTTCCTCTATGTTTTCCGGAGTCAACAGTTTCACGTTCAGCTTCCATATCCCTCTGCCAACTTTCTGGTTTTCCTGTGGGCGACAGTCGGCCAGTAGGAGGCAGTGGTCAGAGAAGAACACCGGCGTGACGTCGGTGGATCTGACCTTGAGCGTGTGGGACACAAATAGGAAGTCTATTCTGGAACGGACGGACCCGTCTGGTCTCGACCAGGTGTACCTGCGCAGTGCTCTGTCTGCAGGGTTGCTGAAGACGTCGCACAGCTTGGCGTCTTTTACCGCGTCCATCAGGAGTCTGGGCGTGGTGTCCAGCTTGCTGTCGGCTCTGCTGGATCGTCCAGCCGCATCGATGATGCAGTTGAAGTCACCGCCCAGAATGACCGGCCTGGATGTCGCCAGCAGCAGTGGGAGCTGCTGGAAGAGGACCAGCCGCTCGCTCCTGAGAGGCGAGGCATACACGTTAATTAGCCTTAGAGGGGAATTTTTGTACATTACATCTGCTACGAGGAGGCGGCCGCCCACCACCTCCTTAACTTCAGTGATGGTGAAGTGGCCTCCCAGCAGCAGAATGCCAAGGCCGGAAGACTGGCAGTTGTTGCCTCCTGACCATATGGATGGTCCATGGGCCCACCATCGTGACCACTGCCGGTAACTGCTGAAGTGCGGCAGCCCGCACTCCTGCAAGAACAGCAGGTCTGCTTTGACCTTGGCGAGGTACCCCAAGGTGGAAACACATCGTGTAGTGGATTTTACGCTACGCACGTTAATAGATGCAATTTTTAAATCCATGTTTAAGTTACAGGTTACAGTTCAAAACATTTACATTTCAAATAAACTGTCCTTTACGTTGGAGACTTGCCCAGTGGCTGGTTCCCGCATACATCGATTTTCAATGTAAAAGTCTACTTCACCTAGGCTGGCATACTGGTTGTCCTCTGCCGTGGGAGTGTTTCGAGCAGGGGACTGGTGCAGTGTTGTCAGAAAGTCCGATATGTCCTCTGCACTGTCCTCGCCTGGTGTTGGTGGTTCCCCCTTTTCCTCACTCACAACTTTCTCGAGCTGGTGTGCTTCGATCGCTGCGTCGCTCCCCGTATTCCGGAGGTGGCGTGTGCTGGGCACTTCACTGCTCTTGGTCGCCTGTGGCTGTGGGTTGGCGTATTGCCTCTTGTTGTGGTGGCGGTAGTGAGGGGCTTTGTCTTGCCTTTCCTCATCAGACGAGCTGCCGTCGCTGCTGTCTGTCGTGGTTGTTAGCCGCCTCTTCCCTGTCGTTTCCGCAGGGGCCCTTGCTTGCCTGTTCTCCTTACGCTTGCGGGCCTTTTTCTTGACCGTCTCCCATCCCGCTTCATCGTCTGCTGTCTCCTCGTTACTGGACTCGGTGCGCTGGGGGAGAGCTTCACTGTTGGCTGCTGGCGTCTCACAGCTCGTCGTATCAGGCTTCTCTTCCTCACCGGCCTGTTCTGAGTCCATGAGGGCGGTTGCTTCTTTGCCCAGCATGTTGGTCGGTGAGAGGGTGTAGGTCTCCTCTGGAGCGTTGTGTTCCTCAGCTTCCTCCTCCTCTCGTGCAATGTTCTTTGCTGCCTGCGCATAGCTGAAGTTGTGTTTGGGGCAGTTTTTATAAAGGTGCCCAGCCAGACCACAGAGGTTGCAGCACTTGGTCTCCTTACAGTCCTTTGTCTGGTGGCCTTCCTTTTTGCAGTTTCGGCAGATGACTGTTGTGGCGCCACATGGCCTGCCTTCCCGCAGGTGCGGCACACGTTGGGTTGGCCAGGGTACATCATGTAGCCCCGACTTCCTCCGATGGCAAAGCTGGAGGGGGGGTGCAGGATGGTTCCGCTGGCGTCCACTTTCATGGTGACCTGGATCTGGCACTTGCTGGTCCAAATCCCGTGGAGGTCTTTCAAGTCGCTGCTGTTTCCTGCCCCATCGACATACCTGGCGAGGAAAGTCAGCACATCAATGACCGGGATGTGGGTGTTGTACATCTGCACTGTGATAGTGCGTCTTCTCTGCGACGGGAGGATGAACAGTGGTTCCCAAGTCAGCACTGACCGCAGTGGTTCACTCGCCTCCTTCAGTCCCTTCAGGAACTTCAAGCGTAGGGTGACGGTTCTGAAGGTTACATCAAAGTAACCTCTCTTCGGGAGGTCCTGCAAGGCGAAGATGTCGGCGACTTTTATGCCGCATGTTCCAAGCAGGATTTTCTTCACAAAGAGGCCCCGGTTGATCGTTGTCTGTCCTTCCACTTTCTTCACCATCACTCGGATGGTGTTTCGGACCCCCTGGTTCGCCGCCATCCGGTTTGCAGATTCCTCTTTTCGGTGTGTATTTTGGCTGAAGCCGTCAATCTTTCTTGGTACCAGTCCGGCACCTTGGCGGGCCTCCGGGCCCGCCCAATGGTGGGTCGACATGCAGATTTTCCTCTTCTCCCCAATTGGTGCTTCGCCCGAGCCAAAAGCTCAGACCCAGCCAAACTGGAAAGACGAGTTTCTGCAATTGGTCAATTAGCATATGAAATCCCCAGTCAACACTTGATCTTAGCCAAAAGGCTGAGAGCCAGCAGGGAGTGCCTTTGAGCATTGATCACTTGTTTATTTTATTTTATTTTTTTATCCAATTTCTTTCCAGATCAACTCTAACGCCAAAGATCACTTTGCGCCAATGTGTTTGATCTTAGGCCAAAAGGCTGAGAGGCGAAGTTGCACCGTTCCTGGAAATATTGCAATACCAGGTCGGTGCATGGAGGGGACGGGGCATGCCCCTGATTCAGCTCCCTGTCCAAAAATCAATTCAATATCATGTCCCCATAGGGGATATTAAACTGATAAGAACAGATTTTTTTTTTTTGAAATTCATAGCCAATCGTTCCAATTCTTTGTCAAATCACAAACGCCAGAGGTCACCTTGCACACGCCAAGGATCACTCTGCGCCAATGCTCTTAGCCAAAAGGCCTAGAGCCACTGCACCGTTCCTGGAAGTACTGCAATACCAGGTTCGTGCCATGGAGGTGGATGGGTCAGGTCCCCCACACACCTCCGTGGAGGTGGATGGGTCAAGCCACCCCACCCACCTCCTGTTTCCAAAAAAGCAAGCATATACCTTCCTGATCCAGGGAGAACCACCCGGAGGTCATGGTGGCTGGTCAGGTCAGTTACGCATGATCTTAGCCAAAAGGCCGAGAGCCAGCAGGGAGTGCCTTTGAGCAGTGATCACTTGTTTATGCAGCATCTTCAATTGTTGTGGTGGCTGCTAAATGGTGTACATTTCTTGTACATGAATTATAGATACACTGGCACCTTTCACTTGTATAGTAGGCTGGCAGCAGCTAAATTTTGCATTAAAACAATACATTCATTCACTCTGTGCAAGCATGAAAAACTGTGCATTAGTACACAAATGACAGCTGTATGGTGGAGTCATTAATATCCAAGTGTCTCTCTGTCAGAACACCTCTCCAACACTGTTCAGCTGAAGTGATATAGAACTGCTGATTTTGTCTTATTTACCTTATTTTATGTTTAAAGCACATTTAAATATTCTTGGCCCCCTCCTCATCTATATGTTGCCCTATGGTGACACGATCTGAAGACATATCACCGGGTTCCACATGTACACCGAGAACACCTAGTTTTAACACTCCACCAGCTGTCTTGACCCTGCTACTGCCTCAGTTGTCTGGCTGCTTGTCCGACATCCAGTAGTGAATGTGACAAAACTTCTTCGAGTTGAACACTGGGAAAACTGAAACCATTGTTTATGACTCCCACCATAAACTCCATACCCTTGCAACGGATTCTATTCCCCTCTCTGGTCACTGTCTCAGATTGAACCAGACGGTTTGCAACCTTGGCATCTTATTTAACCCCAAGCAGAATTTCCAACCCCATACTCTATCACAAAGACCATCTACTTCTACCTTTGTACTATCACCTGTCTCCATGCCGGGTTCAGCCAATCTGTTGCTATTTTTTGGCGTAAATTAAAATATCCAATTTTCCCCAAAGTTTCGGCGCCCCATAGTTACGATTTTTTTAGGTTAGTATTTTTTTGCTCATAGGGGTAACCTGATTGTCTGCAGCAGTTTTTCAGATTTATGCAAGTTTGGCCAACTTACATTTTTCCTAGGACGGCATAGGTGACCACTCCCAAAAAACCTTCTGGGCACTTAAGAAAAACCAGCGCACATTAAAAAAAATCAGCGCAGAAAGATGCCATTGTTTTTATGCAAAGTTTTGAAGGGAGTCAAGAAGTGATCACATGTGGTTGATGCTCACCGCCCTCATTGCCATCATCTGAACCAGATCTGTTAGACCCTGCACCTTAGGAGAGCGCTGTCGAGCTCTCCTTCCCCTCCTCACCCTAGGTGTGTTTCGCTGCATCCCACTGGGACCCGCAGCCTCGGATGGTGAGGCCCTGGGTGTGCCTCGCTGCATCCCACTGGGACCCACAGCCTCAGACAGTGTGAAACCATGGAATGTCCCAACACTCGTACCACTCAGGAAAGGGCTGGCACCTCAATGGGCGGCACCTGCACCTCCTCCAGAGTGAGTACAACAGTGGGGGCTTCATCCTCACCCTGCCCCTCCCACCCCTCCCCATGCTCTGGAAGATGTTCTCTTCAGGCTCGTCTGCGTCTGAATCTTCTTCTGCATCGGCTTCAGCCTCATCAGGGCTGGCCTCAAGTTCTGCAAAATATAACAGAACAGACAAATGGTTAGCAGCAGAGGAGGGGGCAGGGTGGCATGAGTAGGCTCACACAGCGCAGGTAGCAGGCTCATTTGAAGGATCACAATGAATGATAACACATTCCATCAGCTACGCTTCGGTTGATGCAATCATCCCCATGAACCGAAGCATGGCTAGCCCATGCAGTATTTAACATTTAGCAAAGCCAGACTGTGGAATTTGCAGGACTTACCCTCTCCCTCGAGTGTGGGTCCAGCTTGTGCAGTGGTGGTTGCTTTTCTCCAGGCAGGACCCATCAAAGCAGCAACCGTCTTCCAAGTGTGTCATTGGGTGCAGATTTGCCGGTCCTCCTTCTGTTTGAGTTCTCTCTCTTTTGTTGTGTGCCATCTTCCTCTGCAAAGATGAAAATATAACTATTTAGAGAGGGTGTCTTTCTGCTGGGTGAGACATATACAGATGGTCACATTTACAATTGCAATTCCAGTGAATAAAATGAAAATGAAAATACACTAACTACTTGACCAAGATCTTGCCACTTCTTTTTGCACTGGCCTCCAGACCTCGGGGTGATCACCATTGCACAGTAATCTTTTGCAAGTTGGTTCCAGAGTTTCTTCATTTCTTTTGGTGAAATTTTATGTGACGTCTGCTGGTGTCCAGCTCGTGCCATCAGGCCTCAATTACAGTAACTGGTGCCTCCACTTCATCCTGTGAGAAATTCTTGGTCCTTGAGCCACGTTGCATATTGTATTGCAGCTCCGATTTTTCAACTGAGAATGAAAGTTCTCACACACAACTGGCTCTTTTAAAATGGTCAAATGCAGACCGGGAGGTGTATTGGGCATGCGGATCATTTTTTTTCCCCCCACACATGCGCAGAAGTGGGGGCATCGTTTTTCGGCGCAGACATTAGGCTCTACTCCCCGAAGGTAAAGGACAGGCTACACGGCGTCAGTTTCAAAAAGTAGAACAGGGAAACTTGCTAGTTTTTTTTTGAAGAAGTCACGCCAAAAGAAACGGGTGTAACTCTTGCAATACGCCAAAAAATGGCATTGGGGAAAATTGAGCCCCAAATTATATTACTTTATCCTTAGGTGAGCTGTGTACACTGAATTTATTCAATTATCACAACAAATATGAACTCGTATGTTTTCGTGGTTACGGATACAGCCTTTAAGCTGCGAATTATAAGAAATGCATATTACGTGAGATACTGCATAAAGAAGTTATTCATTTTAATATCTTACTACTTAAACAAACTGCACTCCAAGTATCAGTGTAGGAAATGAACATTTTGTACATTAGTATTAAGCATCCCTAGGTCGGAAGACAAGTTAGAAACATGGTGAAACTATCTCTATTCCACTCAACCTCTGAAGGTAGACCCCTTATTTTACCTTTTCCAGGTTTGAGACATATTAATTGAGACTTCTAATTTAGTTGGAATTTGTACAGTTTTCCCTCTTTTTCACCATGTTGACATACTTCCCAATATCACTAAATTGTAAGAGCTTGAAAATGCTATATATAATCCAGAAAATTCAAATCATAACCACTACCACCAGTGAATTTCAAGGCACTTAAACTATAACAAGTTGTTAAGCTACTTGTACCTCTCTTTGCCAGGTCTCTTGCAGTCTCTTTGCCAATTCCAGTATTAGCGCCAGTTATTATTACAGTCTTTCCATCCAGTCTAGTCTGTGACCATTCCTTAGTTGCTCTGTTGCGGAGAAACAAAAAAGTTTACATCAACATTCTGTAATTCTGAATTTTGCTAAAGACTAATGTATTATCATAGCTCTGAAATTTCACTATGCTTTATTTTGCCTCTGTACTTCTAAAACCTCCTCCAGCCCGACCACCCTCCAAGTACTCTGCATTCCTCCAACTTTGGAAATGTGCTTCCCCCCATTCCCTTTGCCCCACCATTGGCAGCCTTGCTTTCAGCCATCTAGGCCCTACATCCAGGAATTCCCTTCCTGGACCCCTCAGTCTTTCCACCACACTCTCCTCCTTTAAGACCCTTTTTAACACTTACCTCTTTGACCGAGCTTTAGTTACTTTTCTAATATTTCCATCTTTGGCTTGGTGTCAATTTTCATCTCATGTTTCTGTGAAACGCCGAGGGACATTTTCCTACATTAATAACGACGCAAGAAATACGAGCAGGAGTAGGCCAGAATGTCCCTTGAGCCTGCTCTGCCACTCGATAAGATCATGGCTGAACTTCTACATCAACTCCACTTTCCTACCTGATCCCCATATCCATGGATTCCCTTAGTGCCCAAAAATCTACCACTTTCAGTTTTGAATATACTCATCGAATGACTGAGCATCCAGAGCCCTCTAGGGTAGAGAATGCCAAAGAATTAAAAGGCACAATATAAATTTATTGTTGTTTATGAAAATCCTCATGACGGCAATAATGAAAATTTTCTAATACCAAAATGGAGCTTAGATTGGCTTAAAACTTTTGGACTGGCTTAAAATCTTTGGGCTGGAGAATGGAACAGATCCAATTCCATTCACTTCACTACACTACAGAGATTTAAATCAAAATTGAAAATACTGGAATTCTAAAATAACAGTTTTGATGAAGGGGCACCACCAGAAATGTTAGAACAGCTATGAATTCCAGTATTTCTCTTATGCTTTTCAGATTCAGAATTAAGTTTTACACTATAATAAGAACAGAAAATGCTGGAAATCTCAGTGGGTTCAGGCAGCATCTGGGGAGAGAAACAGAGTTAACGTTTCAGGTCGATGACCTTTTATCAGAACTGACCTTTCGGGGGCGGGGGAGCTGGGGAACAGAGATGGGCGGGGGAGTGGAGGGGAAGGGAAGAGAGATGGGGTGTTGGGGTTGCGCAGAGAGATGGGGGGATGGAGTGGGGTAGAAAGATTGGGGGAGGGGCGGCGGGGGAAGCCTTATCAGATGTAGTTAGGTGCGAGGACCGGGATTTACTTGGATAGCGGTGGGGGAGCTGGCTGGGAGGCCGCTCAGCCTGGGCTAGGGGCAGGACCGGCAAGGCACTCGGGGTTGGGGTTAGGGCTGGGGCTGGGGAGGGGTGGTGGAAGAGCTGTAGCTGGGTCAGCAAGGGGCTCGGGGATGAGAGCTGGACCGGCAAGGCACTCGAGGCAGGCGGGCAAAGCAGGCCGGGAGATCCTTTGGCCTAGGATAGGGGCGGGGATCGGCATCGGGAGGGGCGGAGGGCTGTACCTGCATACTAACTTTTTGTGTTTCATGCACAATGACCCCCAGGTCCTGCTGTACTGCAGCATTTTGTAATCTCTCTCCCTTTAAATAATAATGTTTTTTTATTTTTCCTGCCAAAGTGGATAAACTCACACTTTCCCACATTCTACTCCATCTGCCAAATTTTTGCCCATTCACTTAGCGTGTCTATATCCCTTTACAGATTTTGTGTGTCCTCACAACTTGCCTTCCCACCTATTTTTATATCATCAGCAAACTTGGCTACATTACATTGAGTCCCTTCATCCAAGTCATTAATATAAATTGTAAGTAGTTGAGGCCCCAGCACCGATCCCTGTGGCACCCCACTAGTTGCTGTTTGCCAACCGGAAAATGACCCATTTATCCCGACTCTCTGTTAGCTAGCCAATCCTCTATCCATACTAATATATTACCCCCAAACCCATGAACTTTCTTTCATCTTGTGCAGTAATCTTTTATGTGGTACTTTAATCGAATGCCTCTGGAAATCCAAATACACCACATCCACTGGTTCCTCCTTATCCACCCTGCTCGTTACATCCTCAAAAGAACTCCAGCAAATTTGTTAAACATGATTTCCCTTTCAAAAAACCATGCTGACTCTGCTTGACTGAATTTTGCTTTTCCAAATGTCCTGCTACTGCTTCCTTAATAATAGACTCCAGCATTTTCTCAACCACAGATGTTAGGCTAACTGGTCTATAGTTTCTTGCTTTCTGTCTGCCTCCTTTTTTAAATAGGGGCGTTACATTTGAGGTTTTTCAATCTGCTGGGTCCTGTCCAGAATCCTAGGAATTTTGGCAGATTACAACCAATGCATCCACTATCTCTGCAGCCACTTCTTTTAAGACCTTACGATGCAAGCCATCAGGTCCAGGGGACTTGTCCACCTTTAATCCCATTATTTTACAGAGTACTTCTTCTTTAGTGATAGTGATTGTTCCTCCCTCCCTATAGCCTCTTGATTATCCATTATTTAGTGTCTTCTACCGTAAAGACCGATACAAAATATTTGTTCATAAGAACATAAGAAATAGAAGCAGGAGTAGACCATTTGGCCTCTCGAGCCTGCTCCACCATTTAATATCATGGCTGATCTGATCATGGACTCAGCTACACTTCCCTGCCCGTTCCCCATAATCCTTTATTCCCTTATCGCTTAAAAATCAGTCTATCTCCGCCTTAAATATATTCAATGACCCAGCCTCCACAGCTCTCTGGGGCAGAGCATTCCACAGATTTACAACCCTCAGAGAAGAAATTCCTCCTCATCTCAGTTTTAAATGAGCGCCCCCTTATTCTGAAACTATGGGGTAGACTTTCGCCTTCATTGTCGACGGTACAGCTGTTTTTGGATGAGAAACCACCCAGCGAAAGTTTTCCCCTTACTTTTTAAAGAGAACCGCCGACATTTCAAAAAGACCGCCGGGGAGCAAACCGCTCATGTGCACCGCCAAGAAAACCGGCAGGATCTAAGTTTGGCCTCATCGCCGAGGAAACCACCCACAAGAAGAAGCTTGAAACAGGGAGGTAGGCGAGTAGTCTGCAAAGAAAGGCAAGTTAAAGATTTTTTATTATTTTTAAAATTCTAAAACGGCGATTAGCTTTAAAACTATCTTGAGAATGTTTTTCAAAAAGTGAAAATATATTTTTTGAGTTTTCTCCCCTCCCTAGGCCCAACCGCAGCCTCAGACTAAACTTTAAATACTTAGCGTCCATTCAGGTAAGAACCACCTGTTTTCCCTAGTTTCAGCTTTAACTGCTGAGAAACCACCGAGAATCTTGGTGCAAGATCCATTTTCTCGCTGAGCGGTATTTCTTACCTAATTTATGGAAATTTGCGCCGACGTTAATTGCAGAACCATAGCGGTGTTTCTGGGTGGTAATCGGGTGGTGAGGGGCTTTGGGGAAAGTCTAGCCCATATGTCCCCGAGTTTTAGTTACTCCTATGAGTGGAAATATCCTCTCTGCATCCACCTCGTCAAGTCCCCTCATTATCTTATATGTTTCGATAAGATCACCTCTCATTCTTCTGAACTCCAATGAGTATAGGCCCAACCTACCTTCATAAGTCAACCCCTCATCTACGGAATCAACCTTGTGAACCTTCTCTGAACTGCCTCCAGTGCAAGTAGACCTTTCTTAAATGCGGAGACCAAAACTGTATGCAGTACTCTAGGTGTGGCCTCACCAATACCTATACAGTTGTAGCAGGACGTTTCTGCTTTTATACTCCACCTCCCTTACAATAAAAGGCCAACATTCCATTTGCCTTCCTGATTACTTGCTGTAATTGCATACTAACTTTTTATGTTTCATGCACAAGGACCCCCAGGTCCCTCTGTCCTGCAGCACTTTGCAATTTTTCTCCATTTAAATTATAATTTGCTTTTCTATTTTTTCTGCTAAAGTGGATAACCTCACATTCAAAGTCTCTGCCATTTCCTTGTTCCCCATTATTAATTCCCCAGTCTCATCCTCTGAGGGACCAGCATTTACTTTAGCCACTCTTTTCCTTTTTTATATACTTATAGAAACCCTTACTATCAGTTTTTATATTTCTTGCTAGTTTACGTTCATAATCTATCTTTCATTTCTTTTTTTTTTTAGTCGTTCTTTGCTGGTTTTTAAAAAGTTTCCCAATCATCTGGCCTCCCATTAGTTTTGGCCACTTTGTATGCCGTTGTTTTCAATTGGATACCATCCTTTATTTCCTTAGTTAGCCATGGATGGTTATTCCTTCTTTTAAAGTCTTTCCTTCTCATTGGAATATATTTTCATTGAGAATTATGAAATATCTCCTTAAATGTCCTCCACTTTACTCTATTATCCCAGTCCACTTTTGCTAACTCTGCCTTCATATCTTTGTAGTTTCCTTTATTTAAGCTTAGGACACTGGTTTGAGATCCAACTTTCTCACCCTCCAAAGGAATTGAAATTCAACCATGCTATGATCATTCTTTCCAAGAGGATCCTTCACTATGAAATCATTTATTAATCCTGTCTCATTACAAAGTACCAGATAGCCTGTTTCCTGGTTGGTTCCGCAACATACTGTTCAAGGAAACTATTCCAGATACACTCTATGAACTCTTCCTCAAGGCTACCTTGGCCAATTTGATTTGTCCAAATCAATATGAAGATTAAAATCGCCCATAATTATTGATTTAACTTAACCGTGGATTTATCAAAAGTTCTGTACCCAAAAGAATCAATTGCCTAGACAGTGGATTGCTTTTCTTATCTTTGGAAGAAGCCAATACTTAATTCAACAAAGTGTTACTGCCTTTCAAAGGAAGAAGCACATTGTGCCAGTTGAATCTGACCACTATTGCCTCTGGGGATGAATTGTTTTGTAATTGAAAACAGAAAATTCTGGAAATACTCAGCACGTCGGATAGCATCTGTGGAGAGAGAAACGGTTAACATTTCTGATCGATGATCCTTCGTCGGAAATGCAAGACGTTAGAGATGTAACAGCTTTTAAGCAAGTTTAGGGGCGGGGGCGGGGGGCGCATGGGGAAGGTCTTGTAGGGTGATAGGGTAGAAGGCAGAAGAGATTAAGAGACAAAAGGGGATGATGGTGCAAGGCAAAAGGAGATGGTAATGGCACAAGTTAAGAAACAAAAGATGAGTCTAGATAGGGTGTAAGTGGAGATGGCAGAATCATCAACAGCTGTTGTGGGAAAGAGAAAAAAAACAAAAAAGAGAAAATAAATTAGGTGCAGAGGTTTTGGTTTGAAATTATTGAAGTCGATGTTGAGTCCAGAAGGCTGTAAAGTGCCTAAACGAAAGATGAGGTGCTGTTCCTCGAGCTAATGTTGAGCTTCATTGGAACAGTGCAAGAGGCTGAGGGCAGAGAGATCAGAGAGCGAGTGGAGCAGAGAATTAAAAAGTGACAGGCGACCGGAAGCTTGGGGTCACAATTACAGACTGAACGGAGGTGTTCTGCAAAGTGGTTACTCAATCTGCATTTGGTCTCCCCAATGTAGAGGGGCCCACATCGTGAGAAGCGAATACAGTATACTAAATTGAAAGAGGTACAAGTAAATCACTGTGTTTCACCTGGAAGGAATGTTTGCGGTCCTGAACAATGGGAAGGGAGGAGGTAAAAAAAGACAGGTGTTGCATCGGTTTTGTAATTGTTTAATTTATGCACTGAAGACGACAAGATAGATTAACCAGCAAGATATGATGCAGGGAGTCAGGAGGCAGAGCAGCGTTAGTGAGGCCTACAAGAGGCCAGCGTAGAGTCGGGAGGCCCAGCAGGGAGTCGGGAGGCCCAGCAGCTTTGGTGAGGCCTACAAGAGGCTAGCTGGTGCAGCTGCAGCAGGGAGGAAAAAAAGTAGAAAGGTGACGTCACAGCCAAGGGGGTAAGTGATTGGTAAGTAGTTTTTCTTGTTCCTTTCTATATCAGTAAGCAACCTTAGCATTGTTGTTGCCAATTTAAGTTTATCTAAGGGTTAAGTCATGGCAGGAGAGTTCAGACACGTGTTATGCTCCTCCTGTACTATGTGGGAAGTCAGGGACGCTTCCGTTGTCCCTGACGACTACTTGTGCAGGAAGTGTATCCGGCTGCAGCTCCTGACGGACCACATTGCGGCACTGGAGCTGCAGGTGGATTCACTCTGGAGCATGCATGATGCTGAGAATGACGTGAATAGCACGTTTAGTGAGTTGGTCTTACCGCAGGAAAAGGGTACACAGCCAGACAGGGAATGGATGACCAACAGGAAGAGCAGTGCAAGGAAGGTAGTGCAGGGATCCCCTGCGGTCAACCCACTGCAAAACAGATACACGGCTTTGGGTACTGTTGAGGGGATGACCCATCAGGAGAGGGCAGCAGCAGCGAAGTTCATGGCACTGTGGGTGGCTCTGCTGTACAAGGGGGCAGGAAAAAGAGTTGTAGAGCGATAGTGATAGGGGATTCAATTGTAAGGGGAATAGATAGGCGTTTCAGCGGCCGCAACCAAGACTCCAGGATGTTATGTTGCCTCCCTGGTGCAAGAGTCAAGGATGTCTCGGAGCAGGTGCAGGGCATTCTGAAAAGGGAGGGTGAACAGCCAGTTGTCGTGGTGCATATAGGTACCAAAGATTTGGTAAAAAAAGGGATGGGGTCCTACAAGACGAACTAAGGGAGCTAGGAGCTAAATTAAAAAGTAGGACCTCAAAAGTAGTAAACTCAGGATTGCTAGCAGTGCCACGTGCTAGTCAGAGTAGGAATCGCAGGATAGCTCAACTGAATACGTGGCTTGAGGAGTGGTGCAAGAGGGAGGGATTCAAATTCCTGGGACATTGGAACCGGTTTTGGGGGAAGTGGGACCAGTACAAACCGGACGGTCTGCACCTGGGCAGGACCGGAACCAATGTCCGAGGGGGAGTGTTTGCTAGTGGTGTTGGAAAGGAGTTAAACTAATATGGCAGGGGGATGGGAACCTATGCAGGGAGACAGAGGGAAGTAGAATGAAGGGCAGAAGCAAAAGATAGAAGAAAGAAAGAAAAGTAAAAGTGGAGGGCAGAGAAACCCAAGGCAATAAGCAAAAAGGGCCCCATTACAACAAAATTCTAAAAGGGGCAAAGTGTGTTAGAAAGACAAGCCTGAAGGCTCTATGCCTCAATGAGAGGAGTATTCGGAATAAGGTGGACGAATTAACTGCGCGGATAGCAGTTAACGAGTATGATGTAATTGGCATCACGGAGACATGACTCCAGGGTGACCAAGGCTGGGAACTCAACATCCAGAGCTTTTCAACATTTAGGAAGGATAGACAGAAAGGAAAAGGAGGTGGGGTGGCATTGCTGGTTAAAGAGGAAATTAATGCAATAGTAAGAAAGGACATAAGCTTGGATGATGTGGAATCGGTATGGGTGGAGCTGCGGAACACCAAGAGGCAGAAAACGCTAGTGGGAGTTGTGTACAGACCACCAAACAGTAGTAGTAAGGTTGGGATCAGCATCAAACAAGAAATTAGGGATGCATGCAATAAAGGTACAGCAGTTATCATGGGTGACTTTAATCTATATATTGATTGGGCTAACCAAACTGGTAGCAATACGGTGGAGGAGGATTTCCTGGAGTGTATTAGGGATGGTTTTCTAGACCAACATGTCGAGGAACCAACCAGGGAGCTGGCCATCCTAGACTGGGTGATGTGTAATGAGAAAGGACTAATTAGCAATCTTGTTGTGCGAGACCCCTTGGAGAAGAGTGACCATAACATGGTAGAATTCTTTATTAGGATGGAGAGTGACACAGTTAATTCAGAAATTAAGGTCCTGAACTTAAGGATCGGTAACTTCGATGGTTTGAGGCGTGAATTGGCTAGAATAGACTGGCAAATGATACTTAAATGGTTGACGGTGGATAGGCAATGGCAAACATTTAAAGATCACATGGATGAAGTTCAACAATTGTACATCCCTGTCTGGAGTAAAAATAAAATGGGGAACCGTGGCTAACAAGGGAAGTTAAGGATAGTGTTAAATCCAAGGAAGAGGCGTATAAATTGGCCATAAAAAGCAGCAAACCTGAGGACTGGGAGAAATTTAGAATTCAGCAGAGGAGGACAAAGGGTTTAATTAAGAAGGGGAAAATAGAGTACGAGAAGAAGCTTGCCGGGAACATAAAAACTGACTGCAAAAGCTTCTATAGATATGTGAAGAGAAAAAGATTAGTGAAGACAAATGTAGGTCCCTTGCAGTCGGATTCAGGTGAATTTATAATGAGGTACAAAGAAATGGCAGACCAATTGAACAAATATTTTGGTTCTGTCTTCACGAAGGAAGACACAAATAACCTTTCGGAAGTACTACGGGACCGAGGCTCTAGTGAGAAGGAGGAACTGAAGGATATCCATATTAGGCGGGATATTGTGTTAGGGAAATTGATGGGATTGAAGGCCAATAAATCCCCGGGGCCTGATAGTCTGCATCCCAGACTCCTTAAGGAAGTAGGCCTAGAAATAGTGGATGCATTGGTGATCATTTTCCAACAGTTTATCGACTCTGTATCGGTTCCTATGGACTGGAGGGTAGCTAATGTAACACCACTTTTTAAGAAAGGAGGGAGAGGGAAAACAGGTAATTATATACCGGTTAGCCAACATCAGTAGCGGGGAAAATGTTGGAATCAATTATTAAAGATGAAATAGCAGCACATTTGGAAAGCAGTGACAGGATCGGTCCAAGTCAGCAAGGATTTATGAAGGGAAAATCATGCTTGATAAATCTTTTGGAATTTTTTGAGGATGTAACTAGTAGAGTGGACAAGGGAGAACCAGTGGATGTGCTGTATTTGGACATTCAAAAGGCTTTTGGCAAGATGCCACACAAGAGATTGGTGTGCAAAATCAAAGCACATGGTATTGGGGGTAATGTACTGACGTGGATAGAGAACTGGTTGGCAGACAGGAAGCAGAGAGTCGGGATAAACGGGTCCTTTTCAGAATGGCAGGCAGTGACTAGTGGGCTACCGCAGGGCTCAGTGCTGGGATCCCAGCTATTTACAATATACATCAATGATTTGGATGAAGGAATTGAGTGTAATATCTCCCAAGTTTGCAGATGACACTAAGCTGGGTGGCAGTGTGAGCTGTAAGAAGGACGCTAAAAGACTGAAGGGTGACTTGGACAGGTTAGGTGAGTGGGCAAACGCATGGCAGATGCAGTATAATGTGGATAAATGTGAGGTTATCCACTTTGGTGGCAAAAACACAAAGGCAGAATATTATCTGAATGGCGGCAGATTAGGAAAAGGGGAGGTGCAACGAGACCTGGGTGTCATGGTTCAGTCATTGAAAGTTGGCATACAGGTACAGCAGGCGGTAAAGAAGGCAAATGGTATGTTGGCCTTCATAGCTAGGGGATTTAAGTATAGGAGCAGGGAGGTCTTTTGTAAAGGGCTTTAGTAAGGCATCACCTGGAATATTAGGTTCAGTTTTCGTCTCCTAATCTGAGGAAGGACGTTTTTGCTATTGAGGGAGTGCAGCGAAGGTTCACCAGACTGATTCCCAGGATGGCAGGACTGACCTATGAGGAGAGACTGGATCAACTGAGCCTGTATTGACTGGAATTTAGAAGGATGAGAGGGGATCTCATAGAAACATAAAATTCTGACAGGACTGGACAGGCTAGATGCAGAAAGAATGTTCCCGATGTTGGGAAGTCCAGAACCAGAGGACATAGTCTATGGATAAGGAGTAGGCCATTTAGGACTGAGATGAGGAGAAACTTCTTCACTCAGAGAGTTGTTAACCTGTGGAATTCCCTGCCGCAAAGAGTTGTTGATGCCAGTTCATTGGATATATTCAAGAGGGAGTTAGATATGGCCCTGACGGCTGAAGGGATCAAACCATTCCTAATACACTCTCATCCTTCTAAACTCCAGTCAATACAGGCTCAGTCGATCCAGTCTCTCCTCATAGGTCAGTCCTGCCATCCCGGGAATCAGTCTGGTGAACCTTCGCTGCACTCCCTCAATAGCAAGCAGGGAAGGGGTACCAAGGTGAATGATCAGCCATGATCTTATTGAATGATGGTGCAGGCTCGAAGGGCCGAATGGCCTACTGCTGCACCTATTTTCTATGTTTCTATGTTTTTTTATAATTCTTTTACACCAATTTAATTACCTTTCTTTAAGTTCAGGACCCTCGTCTCTGAATTAACTGTGTCACTCTCCATCTTAATAAAGAATTCTACCATATTAGGCGAAAGCAGAGGACAGAAAGGAGATGAGGAAAAGTGGAGGGCAGAGAAACCCAAGGCAAAGAACAAAAAGGGTCACTGTACAGAAAAATTCTAAAAGGACAAAGGGTGTTAAAAAAACAAGCCTGAAGGCTTTGTGTCTTAATGCAAGGAGTATCCGTAATAAGGTGAATGAATTAACTGTGCAAATAGATGTTAGCAAATATGATTTGATTGGGATTGCAGAGACGTGGCTCCAGGATGATCAGGGCTGGGAACTCAACATCCAGGGGTATTCAACATTCAGGAAGGATAGAATAAAAGGAAAAGGAGGTGGGGTAGCATTGCTGGTTAAGGAGGAGATTAATGCAATAGTTAGGAAGGACATTAGCTTGGATGATGTGGAATCTATATGGGTAGAGCTGCAGAACACCAAAGGGCAAAAAACATTAGTGGGAGTTGTGTACAGACCTCCAAACAGTAGTAGTGATGTTGGGGAGGACATCAAACAGGAAATTAGGGGTGCATGCAATAAAGCTGCAGCAGTTATAATGGGTGACTTTAATATGCACATAGATTGGGCTAACCAAACTGGAAGCAATACGGTGGAGGAGGATTTCCTGGAGTGCATAAGGGATGGTTTTCTAGACCAATATGTCAAGGAACCAACTGGGGGGGAGGCCATCTTAGACTGGGTGTTGTGTAATGAGAGAGGATTAATTAGCAATCTCGTTGTGCGAGGCCCCTTGGGAAAGAGTGACCATAATATGGTGGAATTCTGAATTAGGATGGAGAATGAAACAGTTAATTCAGAGACCATGGTCCAGAACTTAAAGAAGGCTAACTTTGAAGGTATGAGGCGTGAATTGGCTAGGATAGATTGGTGAATGATACTTAAGGAGTTGACTGTGAATGGGCAATGGCAGCCATTTAGAGACCGCATGGATGAACTACAACAATTGTACATTCCTGTCTGGCGTAAAAATAAAAAAGGGAAGGTGGCTCAACCGTGGCTATCAAGGGAAATCAGGGATAGTATTAAAGCCAAGGAAGTGGCATACAAATTGGCCAGAAATAGCAGCGAACCCGGGGACTGGGAGAAATTTAGAACTCAGCAGAGGAGGACAAAGGGTTTGATTAGGGCAGGGAAAATGGAGTACGAGAAGAAGCTTGCAGGGAACATTAAGACGGATTGCAAAAGTTTCTATAGATATGTAAAGAGAAAAAGGTTAGTAAAGACAAACGTAGGTCCCCTGCAGTCAGAATCAGGGGAAGTCATAACAGGGAACAAAGAAATGGCAGACCAATTGAACAAGTACTTTGGTTCGGTATTCACTGAGGAGGACACAAACAACCTTCCGGATATAAAAGGGGTCAGAGGGTCTAGTAAGGAGGAGGAACTGAGGGAAATCCTTATTAGTCGGGAAATTGTGTTGGGGAAATTGATGGGATTGAAGGCCGATAAATCCCCAGGGCCTGATGGACTGCATCCCAGAGTACTTAAGGAGGTGGCCATGGAAATAGCGGATGCATTGACAGTCATTTTCCAACATTCCATTGACTCTGGATCAGTTCCTATCGAGTGGAGGGTAGCCAATGTAACCCCACTTTTTTAAAAAAGAAGAGAGAAAACAGGGAATTATAGACCGGTCAGTCTGACCTCAGTAGTGGGTAAAATGATGGAATCAATTATTGAGGATGTCATAGCAGCGCATTTGGAAAGAGGTGACATGATAGGTCCAAGTCAGCATGGATTTGTGAAAGGGAAATCATGCTTGACAAATCTTCTGGAAACATCCTCAAAAAATTTCAGTAGAGGGGACAAGGGAGAACCAGTTGATGTGGTATATTTGGACTTTCAGAAGGCTTTCGACAAGGTCCCACACAAGAGATTAATGTGCAAAGTTAAAGCACATGGGATTGGGGGTAGTGTGCTGACATGGATTGAGAACTGGTTGTCAGACAGGAAGCAAAGAGTAGGAGTAAATGGGTACTTTTCAGAATGGCAGGCAGTGACTAGTGGGGTACCGCAAGGTTCTGTTCTGGGGCCCCAGCTGTTTACATTGTACATTAATGATTTAGACGAGGGGATTAAATGTAGTATCTCCAAATTTGCAGATGACACTAAGTTGGGTGGCAGTGTGAGCTGCAAGGAGGATGCTATGAGGCTGCAGAGTGACTTGGATAGGTTAGGTGAGTGGGCAAATGCATGGCAGATGAAGTATAATGTAGATAAATGTGAGGTTATCCACTTTGGTGGTTAAAAACAGAGAGACAGACTATTATCTGAATGGTGACAGATTAGGAAAAGGGGAGGTGCAACGAGACCTGGGTGTCATGGTACATCAGTCATTGAAGGTTGGCATGCAGGTACAGCAGGCGGTTAAGAAAGCAAATGGCATGTTGGCCTTCATAGCGAGGGGATTTGAGTACAGGGGCAGGGAGGTGTTGCTACAGTTGTACAGGGCCTTGGTGAGGCCACACCTGGAGTATTGTGTACAGTTTTGATCTCCTAACTTGAGGAAGGACATTCTTGCTATTGAGGGAGTGTAGCGAAGGCTCACCAGACTGATTCATGGGATGGCGGGACTGACCTATCAAGAAAGACTGGATCAACTGGGCTTATATTCACTGGAGTTCAGAAGAATGAGAGGGGACCTCATAGAAACGTTTAAAATTCTGACAGGTTTAGACAGGTTAGATGCAGGAAGAATGTTCCCAATGTTGGGGAAGTCCAAAACCAGGGGTCACAGTCTAAGGATAAGGGGTAAGCCATTTATGACCGAGATGAGGAGAAACTTCTTCACCCAGAGAGTGGTGAACCTGTGGAATTCTCTAACACAGAAATATGTTGAGGCCAATTCATTAAATATATTCAAAAAGGAGTTAGATGAAGTTCTTACTACTCGTGGGATCAAGGGGTATGGCGAGAAAGCAGGAAGGGGGTACTGAAGTTGCATGTTCAGCCATGAATTCATTGAATGGCGGTGCAGGCTAGAAGGGCCGAATGGCTTACTCCTGCACCTATTTTCTATGTTTCTATGTTTCTATGTCACTCTTCCCCAAGGGGCCTCACACAACAAGATTGCTAATTAGTCCTTTCTCATTGCACATCACCCAGTCTAGGATGGCCAGTCCTCTAGTTGGTTCCTCGACATATTGGTCTCGAAAACCATCCCTAATACACTCCAGGAAATCCTCCTCCACCGCATTGCTACCAGTTTGGTTAGCCCAATCTATATGTAGATTAAAGTTGCCCATGATAGCTGCTGTACCTTTATTGCACGCATCCCTAATTTCTTGTTTGATGCTGTCCCCAACCTTACTACTACTGTTTGGTGGTCTGTACACAACTCCCACTAGCGTTTTCTGCCCTTTGGTATTCCGCAGCTTCACCCATACCGATTCCACATCATCCAAGCTAATGTCCTTCCTTACTATTGCATTAATGTCCTCTTTAACCTGCAATGCCACCCCACTTTCTTTTCCTTTCTGTCTATCCATCCTAACTGTTAAATATCCCTGGATGTTGAGTTCCCAGCCTTGGTCACCCTGGAGCCATGTCTCCGTGATGCCAATCATATCATACCGTTAACTGCTATCTGCGCCGTTAATTCGTCCACCTTATTCCGAATACTCCACGCATTGAGGCACAGAGCCTTCAGGCTTGTCTTTTTAAACACACTTTGCCCCTTTAGAATTTTGCCCTAATGTGGCCCTTTTTGCCTTGGATTTCTCTGCCCTCCACTTTTATTTTTCTTCTTTCTATCTTTTGCTTCTGCCCCATTCTACTTCCCTGCATAGGTTCCCAACCCCCTGCCATATTAGTTTAACCCCTCCCCAACAGCACTAGCAAACACTCCCCCAAGGACATTGATTCCGGTCCTGCCCAGGTGCAGACCGTCCGGTTTGTATTGGTCCCACCTCCCCCAGAACCGGTTCCAATGTCCCAGGAATTTGAATCCCTCCCTTCTGCACCACTCCTCAAGCCACGTATTCATCTGAGCTATCCTGAGATTCCTACTCTGACTAGCATGTGGCACTGGTAGCAATTGTGAGAAAACCCTTTAAAAACTTACCTTTCTTTACAGGGCTACTTACCTACCGCCAACTGCCTTTTCGTGGATGGTTTTTTCAATCTTACCTACGGGTCACCACTGAAACCAAACTTGGAATGTAGCGTTTTTGAAAATGAAGTGGAAATTTTAGCCCTAAGTAACTAAATTGGCCTTTAATTGCTTAGAAGAGATTCTGTTATGGTAAAGTACCTGCTATCTGTTTAAGTGGGCTATCGGAGAAGCTGTCTACCTGGAAATACAAACGGTGTTAATTTCACGTGTTAAACCTCCAAGAAAGGCACCATAAAACAATACAAGAAGTTGCAGGATAAGCGAGACTAGGTTAAATTAAGACAATGGAAGAAAGATGATGACATTTGTCACAGACACCAGAGCTGGTCCCCCAGAGTTAGCAATGTGAAGAGCAACACCAAAAATAACCTCCAACTCCAAGGAGAGTTGATATTTTAGATTCACTTCACCAAGAGACAGCCTTAATAAAAGGAGGCCTATCAATGTTAAATTTAAGCTCATCAAAGCCAAATTGTATTCTTCAATACTGGCAGATGGAGTATAATATGGGAAAAATGTGAGGTTATCCACTTTGGCAGTAAAAATAGAAAAGCCAATTATAATTTAAATGGAGAGATTGCAAAGTGCTACACCACAGAGGGACCTGGGGATCCTTGTGAATGAAACACAAAAAGGTAATATCTAGGTACAGCAAGTAATCAGGAAGGCAAATGGAATGTTGGCCTTTATTGCAAAGAGGATAGAGTATAAAAGCAGAGCAGTCCTGTTACAACTATTGGTGAGGCCGCATCTGGGATACTGCGTATAGATTTGGTCTCCCTATTTAAAGGTAGGATACTTGCATTGGAAGCTGTTCAGAGAAGGTTCACTAGGTTGATTCTGGAGATAAGTGGGTTGACTTATGGAGATAGGTTGCTAGGGCCTATACTCATTGAGTTCAGAAGAATAAGAGGTGATCGTATCGAAACATAAAAGATTTGGGCCCAAGTTTCGGATCCCCGGTAGAACAGCACACCTTGGAGAGGCCCCGCCTAATTTCTAGAACTGAAAAAGCGCCAAATACTTACCTCACGATTCTCCGATATCTGTAGGCCCGTTTGCAGCTCAGCACAGCACAGCAGGAGCTGCTGGGGGCGGAGCTACAGCCCTGCGCCAAAAACAGTGCCGACAGCTGCGCGCGTGTGCAGTAGCTCCTGGCCCTCCCAGCATGACCTGTCTCCAGGCGACGACCCTATCCCTGGCCGAAGGGACGTCGCCCCTATCTCAGGCGGAGTGGCCTGCCTGCCCTTACCTCCTCGACAGCGGGCCCCGCCCGACCAGCACCTCGCCGGGGGGCGGGCCCCACCCGACCAGCACCTCACCGGGGGGCGGGCCCCGCCCGACCAGCACCTCTCCGGGGGGGCGGGCCCCGTCTGACCAGCACCTCACCGGGGGGCGGGCCCTGCCCGACCAGCACCTCACCGGGGGGCGGGCCCCACCCGACCAGCACCTCTCCGGGGGGGCGGGCCCCACCCGACCAGCACCTCACCGGGGGGCGGGCCCCACCCGACCAGCACCTCTCCGGGGGGGCGGGCCCCGTCTGACCAGCACCTCGCCGGGGGGCAGGCCCCACCCAACCAGCACCTCACCGGGGGGCGGGCCCCGCCCGACCAGCACCTCGCCGGGGGGCAGGCCCCACCCGACCAGCACCTCACCGGGGGGCGGGCCCCACCCGACCAGCACCTCTCCGGGGGGCGGGCCCCACCCGACCAGCTCTTCAGCAGGCTGTTGGAGGGCTCCTGGTGCTGCAGTAGGGGAGTAGAAACTTTTAATTTTTTATTTATTGATCGATTTATTTATCATTTATTATTGATGATGGCTCTTTATTGGTAAAAGTGAAGTGTTTAATGCTTTGTAAAATCTCCTAACTCCCCCCCACCCAAATCTCTCGCTACCTGCACCTAATTTATAAAGTGTAGGCAAGGTTTTTCTGAATGTACAAAGATCGACACTTACTCCGTTCTAAGTTAGTTTGGAATAACTTTTCGTTGCCTAAACTTGCAAAACAGGGGTAAGTGGCTGGTAACACCCCCTTTTGAAAAAAAAATTGTACTAAAACAAAACTATTCTAACTAACTAGAACTGGTGCAAACTAAATGCCGAGAATTGCGATTTCTAAGATACTCCATACTAAACTAGTTGCTCCAAACAAATCGGAGTAACTCGAGCCAAAACGTAGGCCCAATGAGGGGGCTCGACAAGTTGAGTGCAGAGAGGATATTTCCACATAGGGGAAACTAAAACTAGGGGACATAGTCTCAGAATAAGGGGCCGCCGATAGAAAACGGAGATGAGAAGGAATTTCTTCTCTCAGAGGGTTATAAATCTATGGAATCCTCTGCCCCAGAGAGCTGTGGAGGCTGGGTCATTGACTATATTTAAGGTGGAGAGGGGCAGATTTTTGAGCGATAAAGGGAATAAAGGGTTATGGGGAGCAGACAGGGAAGTGGAGCTGAATCCATGATCAGATCAGCCATGATCTTATTAACTGACGGAGCAGCCTTGAGGAGCCCGGTGACCTACTCCTACTTCTTCTGTTATGTTTTTAAAATTGTAAATGATTTTGCAGCCAACCCTATAATTATGAAAACAAAATTCAAAATTCTATTTCTGCTCACTTGATATAAATTTATGCTGAATCGAACATAGAAACATAGAAATTTACACAGTGCAGAAGGAGGCCATTTCAGCCCATTGTGTCCGCACCGGCCGACAAAGAGCCGCACGGCCCTCGGTCAGCAGCCCTGAAGGTTACGTATAAACCTATGAACAATGGATAATGGCGGAAAGGTAAAGAGCAGCCAGCCCAACCAGACCACCCTACACAACTGCGACACCTCTTACACTAAAACATTCCACCCTAACTGGAGCCATAACATACGTGTTAAGTTCCAGAGTTTCATGAACTTATGATCTCAAATCAGAGTACAACACAAGTAGATAGCAGCATTTACATTTCTTACTAAAAGGGATAACCTGTAATGCCTAACTTAACATCACATATATTTCGCCCTTAGGTGCGAGCTTTGCCTCAGTGGGAACATTCTCAACAGAGTCAAATGATTATGGGTTGAAGCCCCACTTCAGGACTTAAGTACATAATCTATGCTGACACTTCAGTGCAGTGCCAAATAAAGCGCAGCCACGTAGCTGTCTGGAACTCCTGCGCAGCTGGCTCACCGGCTTTTAAATGCAAAAACCGCACATGATTTTTGAATGGGCTATGCAGCCCATTAAAGCCCCCCCCAAAAAAAAAATCAGAGGGAATATGAGTACTGAGGAAGTGCTTCACTGTCAGAGATATTGGCCTTGAAATCTCAGCCTCCCCAGGTCCGTACTGAGTATGTACGGACCCAGGAAGGCATCGCAAAAGCCGTTTTTTGGCACGCAATGCGCATGCACCGAAAACCGGCTTTTCCAATCGGTCCAGTTTCTGGTTTGACAGATCGCACGTATCTCAGGGAGAAGGACATTCCCACGGCAGAGATTGGACTATTTGCCCATCCCTTGCCCTGCGAATATCCTTGAAACTCTTGCGCCTGGTAAAAGCAGGCGCATAGCCTACTTTTACCAGCATAAGCGTTTTAAAACATACAAAATAAAAAAATTTTAAAAATACATTTTAAGGTTTAAAAACCCTGCCCACTAAGGTAAGTTTATTTTAAACCATAATAAAAAAACTTTTTTAAAAATCAGCAAATATTTTTTTTCCCCCAAAAACATTTCAATCAACTTTTATTTCTATAATGTATTTATGCAAGGTGTTTTTTTATGTGTGTATGTGTGTGTTTCTCATTCATAGTAATAGGACTTTCAGATTTACGTAATTCCTATTACTATGATTGAGAAAATACTTTACCATGATTGGGTGTCCAGGCTCACGTGACTCCTACGGACGTCCCAACATGAACGCACTCCATTGCGCAAGAAAAGGAGGCCTCAGGACCGGGATCTCTGGTGGGCACAGCAGGAAAAGGTAGGTGCAAATCCTTTTAGCATTTTCTGGCGAGCGCCCACGGGAAGCAGAGGACTGGGATTTCAGGGCCATTACAGCAGGGAAGTTCTTCCAGTGGCATACATACAGCTGAACAGGCAGAAAGGGCCCAAGTTCAAGACTCATCCCAGACTGCACCTCCAACAATCTCTTACTACTGCGCTGAAGTGTCACAGCCTAGATTCAAGTGCTTAAATCCTGGAGTGAGGTTTCAAGGGTACAGTAGTTATGTTACTGACTAATAAACTTGAGGCCTGTACTAATGATTGAAGTTCAAATCCCACCAAGCAGCTGAGAAATTTAAATTCAGTTAATCTGGAATAAAAAGCTAGTTTCAGTAATGGTGACCATAAAGCTGTTGAAAAAACCCATCTGGTTCACTATTGTCCTTTAGGGAAGGAAATCTGTCATCCTTACCCAGTCTGGTCTATATGTGACTCCAGACCCACAGCAATGTGGTTGACTAAACTGCCCTCTGTAATGGCCTAGCAAGCTGTTCAGTTGTAGCAAACTGCTATAAAAAAGTCAGCACCATCTTCTGAGCAATTGGAATGGGCAATAAATGGGGGCCTTGCCAGTGATGCCCACATCCCAGGAACGAATAAAAAAAATACAAACTGCTGAGTCAGAGCAAAAGTACCATCACTGAGCCAAACGGACATAAACATTAAAACTGCAGGAAAACAATAAGTGCTGCAATAGCATCAATTAGCAATTAAAAATGGCCAATATAATAAATGTGCCGACAGGAAGTTGTCACCATGGGAGCAATACAAAAAGAACTGGTGCAAATGTAACAATCGTTGAAAAGGCTAAAATAATGCAACAAAAACTTTAATACATTATCCTTCAAAATTCCCTTTAACTTCTTTCGTCTACTACACAAGTGGAAGCAACATTACTGGCATTAAAAAAAGGAATGTTATTCTTAAAAGGACTTCAACGCCGAATTGCCACCCATAGGATATAGGAATGAAGTGCACAAAAGCCCTTTACCTGTTGCCACACATGTTGCCAGATGAATACGCCGTGGTTGCAGTGGTACGGGTAGGGTGGTGGGCTGCGCTCGGATCCAGGATACAACTATCCAGATGTTTCACCCTCTGATTCCTTCTCCCTGTGCTGCGGAAGCTGAGATTATCACATGCATGGCTCTCGCAATCCGCCAATTACATGCTCCCAGTAAGGCGGCTCCGACACTGTTTCCCGAATGTCAGGGCGGGTCGGGTTTCATTTAGTTTCCTGGTTATGATTTTGCGCAGTCGTTGTGTCTATGTTTTAAAGTAGCGTTTCATTCAGCGGCTGTGTTTAGTTGCTGGGATATCCGAGTCATTGGAGACATACAGCGCCTGTTATTAATGACCCATTTACCACATAACCAACCTTTATTACAAAACGAATTACCAACTACTTGCGTTGTCACAATAGCCCAGGCAACGTGGGTGTGGTGGGGAAGGTAGTTACTGCAGTGTCACTGATCACACATTCAGATTGAATGCGGAATATTCCACGCCCTAGAAAACAAACTGAACAGGTTACATTCCTACGTCTAGAGACGTGGCACACTACCTTCCTTCATGATGAGTAAGTCAATATCCTGGAGTTCCCATCTGAACATCATCATCATCCTCGACATCGAGGAAGACTTGCTTCTACTCTAAAAGTAAGTTCTCAGGTGCCTGACTGTATAGTTCAATACAGGAATTACAGTCTCTGTCACAGATGGGACAGACAGTCGTTGAAGGAAAGAAGGAGGATAAGACACACCCAGCAGTTTCTCTGGAATGTGTAACTAGATCCTCCCTGCTGACGTAATCAGTGACTTTGCAAAGTGTAATTTGAGCCATTCTGACTACCGACTCCAAATAGAACAGAGCTCACTTGGAACAGATAGGGTTCACTCTCACGGTTAAAACCTTCTCCCACCCCCCCCCCCAAACAAGTTTCTGCCCCCACCGCCCCAGCCCAAGTTTCTGACATTCTCCCCCTCCCCCAACTTTCTGACATTTCCCCCCCGTCCTGCCCGAGTTCCTGACCTTCCCCCATCTCCCGGAGTCCCTGACCTTCCCCCTCCTGCCCGAGTTCCTCCCCCAACAAGTTCCTGACCTTACCCACCACCACCCCGCCCTGCACCATAGATGGAGCATTGTGTGTGGGTCACGGATTGTTAACAGGTTTATTGGGTATGAGATGAATAGTGAGAATGTTGTGATATCCGGATTTCATCCACTTCAATTATGTCACTTGTCTCACACACACATCAAGCTTTCTGAGAAATCAGCCCGATATAGGGGGAGAAGAGGGAGAATGTGGTGTGGGTGTACAGGGGTTGGGGTTGGAAGAACGTGATCTGTTATCATCTGGATCATGCTCTCGCTCTCAGACCCCCCCCCTTTAGATGTGGATCACGTTCTTCCCCCATCCCTACCGTGCTCTCTGTACTCTTTACCCACACCACCGAGTTCCTGACCTCCTCTACCTGAGTTCCCTCTCTCTCTCTCCTCCGATCTCTTTCTCCCATCCCCTCTCTCTACCTCCTCCCGGTCTCTCTCTACCCCTCTCTTTCCCCAGTCACCCTCTCTCTGCCCAACTCTCTCTCTCTCTCTCTGCCCCAGTCTCTCTCTCTCTTTCACTCTCCCCCACTCACTCTCTTTCTGCCCCATTCTCTCTCTCTCTGCCCCAGTCTCTCTCTCCCTCTGTCCCACTCTCTCTTTGCCCCACTCTCTCTCACTCTCCCCACTCGCTCTCTCTCTCTCTGCCCGAGTCTCTGTCTCTCTCTGCCCCGATCTCTCTCTCTCTGCCCGAGTCGTTCTCTCTCTGTCTCAGTCTCCCTCTCTCTCTGCCCCACTCTCTCTCACTCTCTACCACGTGCTCTCTCCAACCAGTCTCTCTCTCTGACCCACTCTCTCTCCCACCTCCAATTTCCTCTCTTTTTTGGAAGGCTGCAAAAATATTCATGTAAACAATCTCTGCGATATTCTAGGCAAAAGTCCTGGAGATAACCCAAAAGCCCTAGAAGCAACATCAGCTCCAACTCCAGGCTCGAGTTGCAATGAGCTGCACGTGGCTTGTGGTTCGGCTGCACTTCCGGCTTCCTCATATATCGTATTGCGCATGCACGTCCGGATCGAGCACACATGCGCAAAAAGGGGGCGGAGTCCGAGGTGCACATGTGCAGAATGACACAAAAATGTTCGTGCGCATAATCACTCTGATTATTGGAGGGTGCGAGTCTAGGTGGGATAGAGGAACAAAGGGATCTCGAAGTGCAAATACACTCATCACTAAAAGTTGCGTCACGCAGATTAGCAAGGCCATAAAAAAAAGCAAATCAAGCACTCGCGTTTATTTCTAGAGGGATAGAATTGAAAAGTAGGGAAGTTATGCTAAAGCTCTATTGAACCTTGGTTAAACCAGACTTAGAGTGCTGCATACAATTCTAGTCGACATATTATAAAAAGGATATAGAGGCACTGAAGAGGGTGCAGAGAGAATTTATAAGGATGATAACAGAAATGCGAGGGCATACATATCAGGAAAGGATGAACAAGCTGGTTCTCTTTTCTCTTGAAAAAAGAAGGCTGAGGGGTGACCTAATATAGGTCTTTAAAATTATGAAAAGTTTTGATAGAGTGGATACAGAGAGAATGTTTCCACTTGTGGGGAAGAGCATAACTATATAAGATAGTCACCAAGAAATCCAATAAGGAATTCAGAAGAAACCTCTTTACTCAAAGAGTGGTGAGACTGTGGAACTTGCTACCACAGGGAGTGGTTGAAGCAAATAGTATAGATGCATTTAAGGGGTAGCTAGACAAGCAAATGCGGGAGATGGGAATAGAGGATTATGCTGATAGATTTAGATGACAAAAGACGTGGGAGGCTGGAGTGAGGCATAAATGCCGGTATGGACTGGTTGGACCAAATGGCCTGTTTCTGTGTCATTTATCCGATGTAATCCTATGTGATGACAAGGCCCAGCATCTTCTCAGGGCAACCCTGGATGGGTGATACACGCAGCATTGTCCACATTTTAAGAACTGACCGTTTAGTAGGCATATAATAGATTTAGCTAATAATACCAAATCAATCACCCTGGCATGTGTTATATATGTAAACTTGTATTTACTCTGTACAGCCACCAGAGGGCTCATCCCCTGGAGTCCCAAGGCATCCCATAATCCCTTGGGAGCACAGGTATTTAAGGAGGTTTCACAGGTTGGAGAGGCACTCTGGAGACCTGCAATAAAAGACTAAGGTCACAGTTTACTTTGAGCTCAGTGTTCAGTCTGACTATTTCTCCATACTTAACAACTGGTGATGAGATACAGATAGCGAACCCAAAGATGCAGAGAACAGTGGGCATCCTGGAGAAATTCTCGGAGGGAGATGATTGGGAAACTTTTGTGGAGTGACTCGACCAATACTTCGTGGCCAACGAGCCAGATGGAGAGGAGAGCGCTGCCAAACGAAGGGCAATCCACCTCACCGTCTGTGGGGCACCAATGTATGGACTCATGAAGAATCTCCTCACTCCAGCAAAACCCACGGAGAAATCGTACGACGATTTGTGCACACTGTTCCGAGAGCATTTGAACCCGAAGGAAGGCGTTCTGATGGCAAGGTACCGGTTCTACACCTACAAAAGGTCTGAAGGCCAGGAAGTGGTGCGTTATGTCGCCGAGCTAAGAGGCCTTGCAGGACATTATGAATTTGAAGGACATTTGGAGCACATGCTCAGAGACTTTTTTGTACTTGGCATTGGCCACGAAACCATACTTCGCAAGCTTTAGACTGTAGAGATACCAACCTTGAGTAAGACCATAACGATAGCCCAGGTGTTCATTGCCACCAGTGACAATACGAAGCAAATCTCTCAGCACACAAGTGCTGCTACAAGTACTGTGAACAAAGTGATGTTATTTTCGAATCGTAATGTACAGGGCAGGTCACACATACCTGCAGCTACACGTCTGCAGATGTCTCAGAGTCCACCATCAAGGGTGATGAATGCAAGGCCATTAACACCTTGTTGGCGCTGCGGGGGAGATCATCGTTTCCATTCATGCCAATTCAAAGAGAATGTTTGCAACGGCTGTGGAACAATGGGACACCTCCAATGAGTGTGCAGGCGAGCTGCAAAGCCAGTTAAACCTGAAAACCACCATGTTGCAGAGGAGGACAGATCCATGGAGGGTCGGGGAGAGGGAGGTCAGGTCGGGGGGAGGGAGGTCAGATCGGATCCAGTCCGGTGGGGGAGGGGAAGCGGGAGTCAGGTCGGGTCCGGGGGCGGGGGAAGCGGGAGTCGGGTCCGGGGGGGGGGCCTGAGTCGGGTCCGGTCCGGGGGTGGGGGGGGAAGCGGGAGTCGGGTCGGGTCCGGGGCGGGGAGGGGAAGCGGGAGTCGGGTCGGGTCGGGTCGGGTCCGGTCTGGAGGCGGGGGGGCGGGAAGCGGGAGTCGAGTCGGGTCGGGAGGAAGCAGGAGCTGGCCGTGGGAGGAGCTTTATTCACGCAGCCCCAGTGAGTCCATTGGGCCAGGGCTAGGGGCTGCGTGCTTCAGCCCCTCCCACACAGTTTCGGGCACCTGGAGTTACTGCACTTGCGCACCCACTGTAGCGCGCATGTGCAGAGGTCCTGGCACTGTTTTCAGCGCAGGGACCTGGCTCCGCCCCCTACAGCTCCTGCTGCGCCGCGCCGAGGGCCAGAGGACCTGCAGGAAGGTGGAGAATCTGGAGGTTTTTTTTAGGTGCACTTTGTGTCGCGAAAAACGGCGTCCATGTCGGGACTGCGCCGTTCTAGGCGTGACTCGAAACTTGGGCCCATATATCTCTAGTCAAAAGCTGTGTGCTTCACGGGAGCTGGTCCAGTGTCCCAGTGGAAATGCAGGAAGAGATAAAGCCATGAAAGCGGCGCAAAGATGAAATGTCTATACAGGCAGACTACCTTCTGTGGGGCAATCGAGTAGTGGTCCCCAAGAAGGGCAGAGACACCTTCATCAATGACCTCCACAGTACCCACCCAGGCATCATAATGATGAAAGCGATAGCCAGATCCACGTATGGTGGCCCGGTATCGATGCGGACTTAGAGTCCTGCGTTCACAGATGTAATACATGCTCGCAGTTAAGCAATGTACCCAGGGAGGCGCCGCTAAGCTTATGGCCTTGGCCCTCCAAACCGTGGTCTAGGGTACACGTCGACTATGCAGGCCTGTTCTTGGGTAAAATGTTTCTTGTGGTTGTAGATGCATACTCCAAGTGGATTGAATGTGAGATAATGTCGGCTAGCACGTCCGCTGCCACTGCTGAAAGCCTGCGGGCCATGTTTGCCACACATGACCTGCCTGATGTCCTGGTGAGCGACAACGGGTCATGTTTTACCAGTGTTGAGTTCAAAGAATTCATGACCCGTAACGGGATCAAACATGTCACATCTGCCCCGTTTAAACCAGTGTCCAATGGTCAGGCAGAGAGAGCAGTGCAAACCATCAAACAAGGCTTGAAGAGGATAACTGAAGGCTTACTGCAGACACGCCTATCCCGAGTCCTGCTTAGCTACCACATGAGACCCCACTCACTCACTGGGATCCCACCTGCTGAACTGCTCATGAAAAGAGCACTTAAGACAAGGCTCTCGTTAGTTCACCCTGATCTACATGAACAGGTAGAGAGCAGGCGGCTTCAACAAAGTGCATACTATGATAGCGCAAATGTGTCACGTGAGATTGAAATCAATGATTCTGTATTTGTATTATATTATGGACAAGGTCCCAAGTGGCTTCCCGACACTGTCATGGCCAAAGAGGGGAGCAGGGTGTTTCGGCTCAGACTTTCAAATGGACTCATTCACTGGAAACACTTGGACCAAATCAAACTCAGATTCATGGACTATCCTGAGCAACCCACCTTGGACCTTACCTTTTTTGATCCCCAACATACACACCAGTGGCAACTGGCTCCACGGTTGACCACGAAGCAGAATCCATCATCCACAGCAGCCCAGCAGGGCCCAACGTACCAGGCAGCCTAGCAAGGCTAGCTGCACAGCAGCCCAGCGAGGGCCCAACAAATGATTCAACAACACTAGCTTTCACACGGAGACAATCAACCAGGGCAAGAAGGGCTCCAGATCGACTCACATTGTAAATAGTTACACTATTGACATTGGGGGGGGGAGTGTTGTTATATATGTATACTTGTATTTACTCTCTACAGCCACCAGAGGGCTCATCCCCTGGAGTCCCACGGGATCCCATAATCCCTTGGGAGCACAGGTTTTTAAGCAGGCTTCACAAGTTGGAGAGGCGCTCTGGAGACCAGCAATAAAAGACTAAGGTCACACTTTACTTTGAGCTCACAGTGTTCAGTCTGACTCTCCATACTCAACAGCATGGACCCCATCTTCATTCCCTAAAGTCCAAGGGGTGCAGAGATGAGCATACCTGGCAGACAACTTACATAGCCATCCATCACCAGACTTGACTGGACCATATCTAGTGCTAGCCGGCCTAACTCTCCTCTGCCAAAACGTATAAAATTCTTAGAGCGCTTGGCAGTGTAGATGCTGAGAGGCTGTTTCTCCTAGCTGGAGCGTCTTGAACTAAGGGTCATAGATTCTGGATAAGGGGTTGCCATTGAGACCTGAGATGAGGCAAACCTCTGCACTTGGAGGGTTGTGAATCTTTGGAATTCTCTACCACAGATGGCTGTAGATTTTTGGGCACTGAGGGAATCGAGGGATATGGGGATAGGGCAGGAAAGTAGAGTTGAGGTAGAAGATCAGCCATTATCTTAGTGAATGACGGAGGAGGCTGGAGGGGCCGCATGGGCTATTCCCGCTCCTATTTCTTATATGCTTATATTCTGATAAAACTGCACACTGCATAAGAATTATCCTGGAGAAAAAAGATAACTCCCGGCGTCTTTTCTTCACTACCAACTGTCTTTAAACCCCTCTCCCCTGGCCCCTGCACCATCCCCTCCAAAGACTAGTGCAAAGAGTTAATGGACTACTTTGTCATTAAGATTGAGACCATCCGTTCAGCTGCCTCGCTTGCTTCCTCCCATCCCTTTGCCCACTAAGCTAAACCTTCTTACAGTCTCCCTTGTCCTAGCCCTCAGCCCAGGTGTTTCTCTAGTTTCTCTTCTATCTCACCTTATGTCCTCTTCAAGCTCATCTTGTTCATGAGACACATCTCTTGCTCTCTTAATCCATTTCCATTAAACTGCTTACTACCCAAGTTCCCTGCCTGGTGTACATGCTAGCTAACATTGTAAATGGTTCTCTTTCCTCAGGTATCTGTCTTTCAAAATCACCATCATCACCTCCCTCCATAAAAAAACACCCTTGACCAACCCCCGTCCTTGCAAACTACTATACCAGTAAACTCCAATTCCTCTCCAAAGTTCTTGAATGTGTTGTACCCTCCCAAATCCATGCCTTCTATGTTTGAATCTCTCCAATTAGGTTTTGATTACTGTCACAGTACTGAACTGGCCCCAACCAAAGTCACAAATGACATCCTCTATGACTGTGATCATGTTGTACTATCTCTCCCCATCCTCCTTGACTTTTCTGCAGCCTTTTACATGGTCGATCATATCATCCTCCTCTAACATCCTTTCCTCCTTTTTCCAGTTCAGTGGGAATGCTTTCAATTGGTTCCATTCTTATCTATCTGATTATAGCCAGAGCATCTCCAGCAATGGCTTCTCTTCCTGCCCACTGCACCGTTAGCTCCAGAGGTCCTCAAAGAGTTGATCTTGACCCCCTTTCTCTCATCTATATGCTGCTCCTTGGCAGCAACATCCATGGCATTGGAGTCAGCTTCTACAGGTACGATGATGACACTCAAATCTATCTCTGCACCATCTTTTTCTATCACTCCACTGCCTCTGTGTTGTGAGATTGCTTATCCAAAAATCTAATCTTCAAGTCACAATTTTTTCCAGTTTATACAAATTGTGTACGCTCACTGTTGATTACTGCTGTTAGAGAAAGCAGCTTGGAACTCTTGTCTCAGGAATAAAGGTTCTAAATGCAGAATCTTAATTTTACAGATTTTGTTCGAGAGAATGATACAGACAGTATACACGATAATGAAAGGCTGAGGGAAATCTCACTTTACAGTTGCTAAGTTTGGGCATGGGATGATTTAGCCCTCCAGGTCTTCGCTAACATCCTTGCAAGGGTCCCATTTTTAAACTCGGCTACAAATGTCATCTCCTCCATAACCATGACTATTTGTTTTACAGCTAACTTACAACAACTCTGCATTCCAGAGAGTGGGTCTCATAACAAAAGCTGTCCTTACAAGCACAGAATTATTGGCCGCAATGTTAACAGGAAAGAGTGAGTGGGTCTGGGAGCAGGCTTCTGCATTTCACTGGCGCGCGTTCGGCTGCGAGCGAGAAACCTCCTCGGGAGAGGCGGGTTAGCAATTTAAAGTAATTTAAAGCAAGTTCAGAGAATATTAAGAGCCTTTTTTTTTGCTTGGGGCTTCAAGTTTTACTGTGTGTGCACAGGATTCCCGGGCCTCCTGGATACTTCCAGTGAAAGCAAGGTGACAGCACAGCAGCAATTGAGGGGCAATCAAAAAATCCAATAGGTACTGAGACTTCACACCTGTTTCCTAAAGGAAAGTCTTTTTCTCACAGCACTTGTTATGAGCACTCAGTACTTGGCAGGTGATTTCTATAACTTTGGAGGTCATTCTCAGTACATTGGCACCACTATCACTACATTGGAGGTTACTCTCACTGCACTGGAGGATTGTGCATCGGATCTCCACTTTACATCTGTCATATATCAGATGAGGACCAAGGAGAGCACCAGCAGAAGCAGCAGCCTTCTCCTCGCCGACCTTCCACACCACAGGAGAGAGAGGATGAGCACAGGGGTTCAGCTCACAGGAGGCCATACCTCCAACACAGGGTATATAGGCAGAGGATCAGCTTCCAAGACATGACTAAACACTATTGCCTCAGGAGCTCAGGCTATCGTATCAGGTAGTGGCAGACATTTGTAGCTTGTGTAAGAGGGTTTCACCTCAAACTTAAAGATTCAAACTTGAATCCATATTGGTAATGGTAGGTACAGTAGAAATCAATACAGCCAAAAGATTAGTATTTCATGACAGTAAGTTACAGCTCCAAACAAGATTACCCTATTCAGTCACTGGACAGAATAGCGTGTGATGTCTCCATTGTTCTCTCCAAATCCACTGTTCACGTACAAGAGGGGATTGTTAGGCATTTGCCAGTCTTGATCCACCCTTGAGGCTAGGGTACTTGTGTGATGTTAGGCTCAGATGGCCAGCATGGATCCACCATTGCAAGTAAGTGCTTTTCCTCTACATCTGCATATCTCAGGTTAAACATTCTTCTTTTATCCCTCTCTGTTTAGGCCAGTGAACTCTTCTTATCCAATCATACGTTGACATTTAGTTTCAACATCCTGTTTTCATGTGAGCATTCCCAAATGTGGTTCATCTAACGAGTGTCTTTCATGCTGCCTTTGCAATGTCTGTTATCCCACCTTGACATAGCTTCACAATGACAGAATGCAGCCATAACAGCAATTAGCTTAGCCGTTGGTTTAATGCCCACTTCTGCAAAAGCTTAGCTGAATCTTATCTTTCAGCAGTAATTACAGTCTTACAAAAAGAAATGCTCACAATGTTGATACATTTTATAATCTCACACTTACTGGAAGAAGACCTGCTGCCAAGTGGACCGGGTGGACACGCGTAGCCATTGGCTATCAAAGTCACCACTGTTCTGATAATGACTCCATGAGGCAAAGTATTGCACTTGAACTGTAGTGACCTTAGTCCATTTAATATAACTCCAGAGTGAGGAAACCACATGGTGGACTCCCTTTTATACCTGGGTACCTGTGGTGTACAGGTGACCCCTGGGCCTCCACCAGTTGCACCCTCTAGTGGTGCTAGCATAGTGTATACAGTGTGAACCTTGTTATGATGGTACCTCCGGTAAACAAGTCTCCATCTTATGCAACTATACAGTGACCACACAGAGAGTATATCTATAGTATACATATATAACATCACTCTCCCCCAAGTCTTTTGTGCCAATACCTTTGCATTATATGCTCTGGCTTCGCTCTCCCCAGACTTAAGTGCCAACAGCCCTTGCACCTTGGCTGTGCTTTGGCATGGCTCTCTCCCTGTTAACCCCCAAATCCTTATTGCCACAACGTTGGGTAGTGGTTACCAGTTGGGATGGGTCAATGATGCAGTGGGGCTTCAGTGGGTTCTGGGTGTGATCCATGTGTGTGTCCATGGCTACATACATCCATTTCCCCCCCCCCCCCCGCATGTTGATCGTGCTGGTGGCTCATCACATTCATATACATTCAAGTCCAGAAAAAGGAAATTTGCATTTACATCATTGCATTTGTGGTACAGTTGTGAGGCAAGTAGATTTGACTGATGAGATACATTGAGGGTATATCTTTGGGATCAGTGCTGGGGTCAGCACCGGTGCGTGAGGACAAGCTAGTTCCAGAGCTGCTGGATGGTGTCCAAGTAGCCTGGTGGTGGCGCATTGCCTGGTGTTGGCAGTGGGAACCCGGTTGGCTTGAGTTGCCTGCTCTCGGGGCCTTTGCCGTTGCTCCTAGAGTCGGGCAGGTTCAGAGATGCCTGTGACCTTCCTGTCCTCTCATTGCACCCCGGGTCGCTGCTGCTCCCAGAGGAGCAGTCGTCTAGCAGTGCATAGGGAACTGCTAACTAGCTTGCCCAGGCATTATTTGGTTTGGTATCCTGGCTGGTCCCGGTCCCAATTGAGAGAACCGTTGCAGGTGACCCTTCGTTCCCAGGTGTAGCCTTGGTGGTGATGGGGTCTGGGTGCTACACCTTAGCGCAGTTTGCTCTTTCAGGCTCGTGGCAGTTGGTGCCATCGGGTGCTTGAGAGGTGGAGCCGACCAGGGGCAGGGTATCGATACCGGTGCCGTTGCCCTTCTGAGATCGTTTGCTCTGCAGCTTATCTATTTTAACTATTTGTGGCCACACTCCGTGGTGCATCATTCTGATCCCAGGGGCGCAGGCTAGAGCATTGGGTAGCCCACTGGACCTGTGTGCTTCTGATTGGTGTTTGTCTGCTACATTATCAGAATACAGTTGAAATCCTGCATCGCACAACGCTTCATTGCTTATTGTAGATAAACTGTAGCTCCGATCGCAATCACTCAACTTTTCTTTGCTTATTACATGTATAAAACTCTGATCATCAATTACAAGCTTTACATTTAGCTCACAGTTGTTATTACATTGAGTGAGAATGTGGGACTGTCCCTTTAAGTGTGGTGGGTTGCTGGCCTCCTTTAATAGAGCCTTGCTATCTTTACCCCAATCCTCTTCTTCGCTTGGTACCACGTGTTACTCCTTCAGTGCTTCACCTCATGGTCTGGGCGCCATCTTTCTTCCATCCATGATGTCGGCTGCTGTGATTCTCTTCTCCCCGGGTTCTGCCACCGAAGCGGGGAAGTCGCCTTTGGATCCGATTTTCTTCCTCCGGAGTCCTGCCACTGGAGCCTGGAAGGTGTGTTCAGGTCGTCTCAGCTGGATCATCCCCCCGCAGTCGTGCTGAGCGGTCTGTGCCTCGGGTGCTGTGCTTGTCTGCTCTCTGGTGCCGGATCCACCCTGGGAATTAAACATACAGGGGTATATGACAATTCGGAAAGATAGACAAGAAGGGAAAAGGAGGTGGGGTAGCTCTGTTAATAAAGGAAGATATCAGGGCAGTTGTGAGAGACGATATTGGCTCTAATGAACAAAATGTTGAATCATTGTGGGTGGAGATTAAAGATAGTAAGGGGAAAAAGTCACTGGTGGGCGTAGTTTATAGGCCCCCAAATAATAACTTCACGGTGGGGCGGGCAATAATCAAGTGAATAATGAAGGCATGTGAAAAAGGAATGGCAGTAATCATGGGGGATTTTAACCTACATATCGATTGGTCAAATCAAATCGCATGGGGTAGCCTTGAGGAGGAATTCATAGAATGCATATGGGATTGTTTCTTAGAACAGTATGTTACAGAACCTACAAGGGAGCAAGTGATCTTAGATCTGGTCCTGTGTAATGAGACAGGAATAATAAACGATCTCCTTGTAAAAGATCCTCTCGGAATGAGTGATCACAGTGTGGTTGAATTTGTAATACAGATTGAGGGTGAGGAAGTAGTGTCTCAAACGAACGTTTGAAGCTATCATTAAGGAAGAAATAGCGGGACATCAAGATAGGAATAGTGCAATCAAGCAGATGCAACATGGATTCATGAAGGGGAAATCATGTTTAACTAATTGACTGGAATTCTTTGAGGATATAACGAGCATGGTGCATAGAGGTGTACCGATGAATGTGGTGTATTTAGATTTCCAAAAGGCATTCGATAAGGTGCCACACAAAAGGTTACTGCAGAAGATAAAGGTACGCGGAGTCAGAGGAAATGTATTAGCATGGATCGTGAATCGGCTGGCTAACAGAAAGCAGAGAATCAGGATAAATAGGTCCTTTTCGGGTTGGAAATCGGTGGTTAGTGGTGTGCCACAGGGATCGGTGCTGGGACCACAACTGTTTACAATATACATAGATGACCTGGAAGAGGTGACAGAGTGTAGTGTAACAAAATTTGCAGATGACACAAAGATTAGTGGGAAAGCAGGTTGTGTAGAGGACACAGAGAGGCTGCAAAGAGATTTAAATAGGTTAAGCGAATGGGCTAAGGTTTGGCAGATGGAATACAATGTCGGAAAATGTGAGGTCATCCGCCTTGGAAAAAAAAACAGTAAAAGGAAATATTATTTGAATGGGGAGAAATTACAACATGCTGCGGTGCAGAGGGACCTGGGGGTCCTTGTGCATGAATCCCAAAAAGTTAGTTTGCAGGTGCAGCAGGTAATCAGGAAGGCAAATGGAATGTTGGCCTTCATTGCAAGAGGGATGGAGTACAAAAGCAGGGAGGTCCTGCTGCAACTGTACAGGGTATTGGTGAGGCCGCACCTGGAGTACTGCGTACAGTTTTGGTCACCTTACTTAAGGAAGGATGTACTAGCTTTGGAGGGGGTACAGAGACGATTCAATAGGCTGATTCCGGAGATGAGGGGGTTACCTTATGATGATCGATTGAGTAGACTGGGTCTTTACTCGTTGGAGTTCAGAAGGATGAGGGGTGATCTTATAGAAACATTTAAAATAATGAAAGGGATAGACAAGATAGAGACAGAGAGGTTGTTTCCACTGGTCGGGGAGACCAGAACTAGGGGGCACAGCCTCAAAACACGGGGGAGCCAATTTAAAACCAGTTGAGAAGGAATTTCTTCTCCCAGAGGGTTGTGAATCTGTGGAATTCTCTGCCCAAGGAAGCAGTTGAGGCTAGCTCATTGAATGTATTCAAATCACAGATAGATAGATTTTTAACCAATAAAGGAATTAAGGGTTACGGGGAGCGGGCGGGTAAGTGGAGCTGAGTCCATGGCCAGATCAGCCATGATCTTGTTGAATGGCGGAATAGGCTCGAGGGGCTAGATGGCCTACTCCTGTTCCTAATTCTTATGTTCTCAGGTGAGGGCTTGCTTTGCCTCTGAGCACGGGGATGGCGTTGATAGCTGGAGGGATGAAGTCTTCCCAGCTCCAATTAATCTTCTCCATGCGAGGCCCCTTGCGGAAGAGTGACCATAATATGGTGGAATTCTGCATTAGGATGGAGAATGAAACAGTTAATTCAGAGACCATGGTCCAGAACTTAAAGAAGGCTAACTTTGAAGGTATGAGGCGTGAATTGGCTAGGATAGATTGGCGAATGATACTTAAGGGGTTGACTGTGGATGGGCAATGGCAGACATTTAGAGACCGCATGGATGAACTACAACAATTGTACATTCCTGTCTTGCGTAAAAATAAAAAAGGGAAGGTGGCTCAACCGTGGCTATCTAGGGAAATCAGGGATAGTATTAAAGCCAAGGAAGTGGCATACAAATTGGCCAGAAATAGCAGAGAACCCGGGGACTGGGAGAAATTTAGAACTCAGCAGAGCAGGACAAAGGGTTTGATTAGGGCAGGGAAAATGGAGTATGAGAAGAAGCTTGCAGGGAACATTAAGACGGATTGCAAAAGTTTCTATAGATATGTAAAGAGAAAAAGGTTAGTAAAGACAAACGTAGGTCCCCTGCAGTCAGAATCAGGGGAAGTCATAACGGGGAACAAAGAAATGGCAGACCAATTGAACAAGTACTTTGGTTCGGTATTCACTAATGAGGACAAAAACAACCTTCCGGATATAAAAGGGGTCAGAGGGTCTAGTAAGGAGGAGGAACTGAGGGAAATCCTTATTAGTCGGGAAATTGTGTTGGGGAAATTGATGGGATTGAAGGCCGATAAATCCCCAGGGCCTGATGGACTGCATCCCGGAGTACTTAAGGAGGCGGCCTTGGAAATAGCGGATGCGTTGACAGTCATTTTCCAACATTCCATTGACTCTGGATCAGTTCCTATTGAGTGGAGGGTAGCTAATGTAACCCCACTTTTTAAAAAAGGAGGGAGAGAGAAAACAGGGAATTATAGACCAGTCAGCCTGACATCGGTAGTGGGTAAAATGATGGAATCAATTATTAAGGATGTCATAGCAGCGCATTTGGAAAGAGGTGACATGATAGGTCCAAGTCAGCATGGATTTGTGAAAGGGAAATCATGCTTGACAAATCTTCTGGAATTTTTTGAGGATGTTTCCAGTAGAGTGGTCAAGGGAGAACCAGTTGATGTGGTATATTTGGACTTTCAGAAGGCTTTCGACAAGGTCCCACACAAGAGATTAATGTGCAAAGTTAAAGCACATGGGATAGAAACATAGAAACATAGAAAATAGGTTGAGCCTGCACCGCCATTCAATGAGTTCATGGCTGAACATGCAACTTCAGTACCCCATTCCTGCTTTCTCGCCATACCCCTTGATCCCCCTAGTAGTCACGACTACATCTAACTCCTTTTTGAATATATTTAGTGAATTGGCCTCAACAACTTTCTGTGGTAGAGAATTCCACAGGTTCACCACTCTCTGGGTGAAGAAGTTTCTTCTCATCTTGGTCCAAAATGGCTTACCCCTTATCCTTAGGCTGTGACCCCTGGTTCTGGACTTCCCCAAACGTTGGGAACATTCTTCCTGCATCTAACCTGTCTAAACCCGTCAGAATTTTCAACGTTTCTATGAGATCCCCTCTCATTCTTCTGAACTCCAGTGAATACAAGCCCAGTTGATCCAGTCTTTCTTGATATGTCAGTCCCGCCATCCCGGGAATCAGTCTGGTGAACCTTCGCTGCACTCCCTCAATAGCAAGAATGTCCTTCCTCAAGTTAGGAGATCAAAACTGTACACAATACTCCAGGTGTGGCCTCGCCAAGGCCCTGTACAACTGTAGTAACACATCCCTGCCACTCTGCTCGAATCCCCTCGCTATGGAGGCCAATATGCTGACATGGATTGAGAACTGGTTGTCAGACAGGAAGCAAAGAGTAGGAGTAAATGGGAACTTTTCAGAATGGCAGGCAGTGACTAGTGGGGTACCGCAAGGTTCTGTGCTGGGGCCCCAGCTGTTTACACTGTACATTAATGATTTAGACGAGGGGATTAAATGTAGTATCTCCAAATTTGCGGATGACACTAAGTTGGGTGGCAGTGTGAGCTGCAAGGAGGATGCTGTGAGGCTGCAGAGCGACTTGGATAGGTTAGGTGAGTGGGCAAATGCATGGCAGATGAAGTATAATGTGGATAAATGTGAGGTTATCCACTTTGGTGGTAAAAACAGAGAGACAGACTATTATCTGAATGGTGACAGATTAGGAAAAGTGGAGGTGCAACGAGACCTGGGTGTCATGGTACATCAGTCATTGAAGGTTGGCATGCAGGTACAGCAGGCGGTTAAGAAAGCAAATGGCATGTTGGCCTTCATAGCGAGGGGATTTGAGTACAGGGGCAGGGAGGTGTTGCTACAGTTGTACAGGGCCTTGGTGAGGCCACACCTGGAGTATTATTTACAGTTTTGGTCTCCTAACCTGAGGAAGGACATTCTTGCTATTGAGGGAGTTCAGCGAAGGTTCACCAGACTGATTCCCGGGATGGTGGGACTGACCTATCAAGAAAGACTGGATCAACTGGGCTTGTATTCACTGGAGTTCAGAAGAATGAGAGGGGACCTCATAGAAACGTTTAAAATTCTGACGGGATTCGACAGGTTTGTTAGTGTTAGTGTTTATCAGAACAATCACTCAACACTCAGAGTCGGTTCCAACGTCAGTGCGGCCTTTATTGATGCCAGCGGGGAGGAAGTCACAGGACTGGATCCAGGCTTCTCTCCGCAGAACAAAGAAACTCATCGATATTTATATGTTTTACAATAGTTCTTTACTACAGTTACATCAGCCCATTTCGGCTGGATATTATCCAATCATACTGATTATAGATTCAATTAGACCAATAGATAGAGTTAGTCTCTAAATGTAAAGTGGCTTATGTGTTGCCAAGAGATGTGTTGCTAAGGGGTGTGTTGCTAGGAATTACTCATGTATCTTGTAACATTGTCCAGGTCCCTTTATCTTGGGTGCTGTCTTTGGGTAGCCTCCTTATTAGAGTTACATATTCGGTTCTTGTCAGCTCGGGCTGATTCATGCCCTCGTTATGTGATGTAGGCCCCCCTTATCTCTATTTCTCGGGGCTCTGCTGTGTGGAGTTATAATGGTTTGTTATAGTTATCTTGTATCCAAGGCATTCCTGGCAGTGGGCCTCACAGGGTTATTGCTCGGTCAGCCTCAGTCAATAGTTCACAGCTTGACTACCTGATTTCCCATCATGCCTGGGCAGCCATTTTATGTGTGGCCACTTTAAACTTATATGAGTTTAGATATATTCAGCAGGTGCCTAATGCCTACAACAAGGTTAGATGCAGGAAGAATGTTCCCAATGTTGGGGAAGTCCAGAACCAGGGGACATAGTCTAAGGATAAGGGGTAAGCCATTTAGGACCGAGATGAGGAGAAACTTCTTCGCCCAGAGAGTGGTGAACCTGTGGAATTCTCTACCACAGAAAGTTGTTGAGGCCAATTCACTAAATATATTCAAAAAGGAGTTAGATGAAGTCCTTACCACTAGGGGGATCAAGGGGTATGGTGAGAAAGCAGGAATGGGGTACTGAAGTTGCATGTTCAGCCATGAACTCATTGAATGGCAGTGCAGGCTAGAAGGACCGAATGGCCTACTCCTGCACCTATTTTCTATGTTTCTATGTTTCTATCCACGTTCTTCCGAGTAGCGTTGGTCCATCACCTGCAACAATCCACAGTGGTAACTTGTACCCCGCTATCATGGAATACCTGAACATTCTCACTACCAAGGACTGGGATAAGTTCATTGGTGTAGGTGAGCAGCTTTGCTTGAACCGGGACCAACTTGGGTCGTTCAGTTTGATTATCCCATAGCCTCTCAAAGGCTTCTTGATTCATTACTGACTGGTTCGCCCCGTGTCCACCTCCATGAAGACTGGAGCGCCGTATATCTCGACTTCCATTCTCAAGGGGAACATTCTGTGGTGCAGGTAAGCATTCCGTACACTTCATCACGGGGCTGAGTTGCCTCTCTGACCACTTCTTCATAACCTGCGCTGGATTCATGGCCCTCTGCAGACTCTTCATCAACATGGTGAGTCCTATTTCTTTTACACATTCGCTGGAGGTGGCCCTTTGTGCTGCACCCTTTGCACACATAGTCCTTAAAATGGCACTGGTGAGCCCTGTGATTCCCTCTGCAACGCCAGCATGGTGCTAATCGATTAGCTCCCCTCGGCAGACTCAGAGTTAAGGTACTCGGGGGCCTGTTCTCTCTCCCCAGAGGAGATCACGTTCTAGAGTCCAGCCTCTAAAAGGCGCCACTCTGTACACAGTACTTGCCGGGTTTGAGTCCTGAGGATGAGTCATCCGCCTGGAGCCGCAGGTCGAGGTCATGGCTCATGGAGATGGCGCTCTGCAGTATGACTGTGGTATCCGCAGATAGTAGCCTGTGAAGAAGGCCCTCATGGCCGATTCTGATGACAAAGATATCCCCCAGCACTTCGGTGAGGTGTTCGCCGAAATCACACAGTGCCGCCAGCCTCCTGAGGTCTGCAGCATATTTTGCGATTTCCTGGCCTTCGGTGGGTGTAAAACCGGTGTCTGGCTGTGAGGATGCTCTCTTTGGGCTTGAGTTGTTCTTGGACCAGTGTTACAAGCGCCTCGTACGTCTTGGTCGTTGTCTTCGCTGGTGCCAGCAAGTCGTTGATGAGGCCATAGACGGTGGGCCCACAACTGGTGAACAGGATAGCTCCGCACTTCTCAACAGCCAGCGTGGCCGGATCATCACCTGCCAGGTCATAGAAACATAGAAAATAGGTGCAGGAGCAGGCCATTCAGCCCTTCTAGCCTGCACCGCCATTCAATGAGTTCATGGCTGAACATGCAACTTCAGTACCCCACTCCTGCTTTCTCACCATACCCCTTGATCCCCTTAGTAGTAAGGACTACATCTAACTTCTTTTTGAATATATTTAGTGAATTGGCCTCAACAACTTTCTGTGCTGGAGAATTCCACAGGTTCACCATTCTCTGGGTGAACAAGTTCCTCCTCATCTCGGTCCTAAATGGCTTACCCCTTATCCTTAGACTGTGACCCCTGGTTCTGGACTTCCCCAACATTGGGAACATTCTTTCTGCATCTAACCTGTCTAAACCCATCAGAATTTTAAACGTTTCTATGAGGTCCCCTCTCATTCTTCTGAACTCCAGTAAATACAAGCCCAGTTGATCTAGTCTTTCTTGATAGGTCAGTCCCGCCATCCCGGGAATCAGTCTGGTGAACCTTCGCTGCACTCCCTCAATAGCAAGAATGTCCTTCCTCAGGTTAGGAGACCAAAACTGTACACAATACTCCAGGTGTGGCCTCACCAAGGCCCTGTACAACTGTAGCAACACCTCCCTGCCCCTGTACTCAAATCCCCTCGCTACGAAGGCCAACATGCCATTTGCTTTCTTAACCGCCTGCTGTACCTGCATGCCAACCTTCAATGACTGATGTACCATGACACCCAGGTCTCATTGCACCTCCCCTTTTCCTAATCTGTCACCATTCAGATAATAGTCTGTCTCTCTGTTTTTACCACCAAAGTGGATAACCTCATATTTATCCACATTATACTTCATCTGCCATGCATTTGCCCACTCACCTAACCTATCCAAGTCGCTCTGCAGCCTCATAGCATCCTCCTCGCAGCTCACACTGCCACCTAACTTTGTGTCATCCGCAAATTTGGAGATACTACATTTAATCCCCTCGTCTAAATCATTAATGTACAGTGTAAACAGCTGGGGCCCCAGCACAGAACCCACTAGTCACTGCCTGCCATTCTGAAAAGTCCCCATTTACTCCTACTCTTTGCTTCCTGTCTGACAACCAGTTCTCAATCCATGTCAGCACACTACTCCCAATCCCATGTGAAGAAATGGTTGAGCCTCTCCTCAGAGGCGTCCCAATTATCCCCATCAGCGAACTGCTGCAACACACCAAGGTTCGCGTGAAAGTCCGTAATCTCGTCGCCAATTGTTATTTCGATGCTCTGATAATGACTCCACGAGGCAACTATTGTACTTGTACTGGAGTGGCCTTAGTCCATTTAATATAACTCCAGAGTGAGGAAATCACATAGTGGACTCCCTTTTATACCTGGGTACCTGTGGTGTACAGGTGACCCCTGGGCCTCCACCAGTTGCACCCTCTGGTGGTGCCAGCATAGTGTATATAGTGTTAACCTTGTTGATGGTACCTCCATAAACAAGTCTCCATCTTATGCAACTATACAGTGACTACACAGAGAGTATATCTATAGTATACACATATAACAACACCACCTTCAACTTCTTCACCTTATGCTCCTTCGAGGGATCTGTAGGAGATATCTGCAGAATTTCGCTGTCGGCCGCCCACAGATGCATCACGCAGGTCACTGATGTCATTATTGCCAGGGCAGGTAGTTATGTCCACTTTTCCACCAGTGAAGCCAGTGTGACTGAGAGGGTGCTTGGGTTTGTAGCTCTGGCATGCTTCCCACAGGTGCAGGGTATCATCGACTATAAACATGTGGCGATCAAGGCACCCTCAGGAGTGTTGCGAACCATAAAGGCTTCCACTCCATCAACGTGCAGCTTGTCTGCAACCATAAAAAAAATCATCATGCAGGTGTGTGCCAGATTCCCAGTCGAGCTATCATGATTCATTTGTCCTGCACTTGTCCGCCCTTCATCAGCTCTTTGCACCTCCAAAAAGACTTACCGGCTGGCTGCTTGGAGACAAGGGTATCCACTGAAGACATAGCTAATGTCACCCTTGTGGCGGTCAAGCAATGAGGCCAAGTGTCACCATTTGGCTTTAATTGTAATAGAGCAAGCATCTTGCCTTTCTACCATCTACAAGGCACAAGTCAGGAGTGTGATGGAATTCTCTCTGTTTGCCTGGATGAGTGCAGCATCAACAACACTCAAGAAGCTCAACACCATCCAGGACAAAGCAGCTCACTGGATTGGCAGCCCATCCCCCATCTTAAACATTCACTCCCTCCACCGTGGCTGCTTTGTTTACCATCTACAAGATGCACTGCAGCAACTCGCCAAAACTTCTTCAGCAGCATCTCGCAAACCCACGACCTCTACCACCTAGAAGGACAAGGGCAGCAGGCATATGGGAACACCATCACCTACAAGTTACACATCATCCTGACTTGGAAATATATCGCCGTTCCTTCATTGTCACTGGGTCAAAATCTTTGGACTCCCTAACAGCACTGTGGGAGTACCTTCACCACAAAGGGTACAGCAATTCAAGAAGGTGGCTCACCACCACCTTCTCAAGGACAATTAGGAGTGGGCAATAAATGCTGGCCTTGCCAGTGATGCCCACATCCCATGAATGAAAAAAAAAATTGAGATGCTGGTGATGTGCTTCAGATGCCTGGACAGGTCTGGAGGAGTGCTTCAATATGCACCAGACAGGTTGTCCAGAATGATCCTGATATGCTGTGTGCTGTACAACAGAGAACAGCAGCAAGCATTGGGGAGCAGGAGGAGCAGGGTGCAGAATGCAGAGCCTCTTCGGAGGAGGAACCTGAGGAGAAGAAGGAACAGGGGGAGGAGGAGGTAGAACTTGATGTGGAAATGGCACCAGCAGTGATGTACATTGCTGCGCGGGGAGGTCTCATAATGGCACAATTTAGTTAGGTGCACCCAGATGCTGAACCCACTTCCCCCCGCTCCACAATCACAAAACAATCCTACAATGACACCCATTGCTTGCAACTAAGACATGTCCCACCATTCATTACAAGAGACAAGGCCATTTGGCAGGCAGCAGGCAAAAATGGGCAAAATGGGAAAATGGTGGAAATAAATAATTTTATGTGCCTCCAGATTTCAACAAAACCTTCACAGGGTGCAACATTGCCTAACACACCCATGTGCACACCCTTGTGCAACTAGAATTCTTTCATCTTCTTCTTCCTAACACTTCTACATTGTGCAACTTCTGTGGCTTCAGCAGAGGTAGATACAGGTTGCTCACTTCCCTGCTCCGGCTGCTCAGATGCTCTTAGCCGATGTCTTGTGAGTTTTGGAGCCCATGAGAGCCCCGCCAAAGACTGCTCCTACTGTGTTTGTGATGGAGCACCCTCAGAGTTGGCTTCCTCCTCTGACTCCACTGGCTGTTGACACTTGATGGGCCTGTGAGAGAGTAAAGACGTGAATTAGAACTGTCATGGTAAGTGTTACGTTCAAAATAAAGTAATGTAACTGAGTACTATAGACATGAGTAAGTGTGACCTTAGCTCCTTTATTCAAACTCCAGAGTGTTGGTACAACATGGGAGGCTTGCATATATACGGTGCTCCCAAGGGATGCTGGGATCTCTTGGGACTCCAACAAGTATGCCCTCTGGTGATGGTATGATACAGATTACACAGGATTGCATACATAACATCACTCCCTCCCAAAGTCAATAATACACTTATTTACAGAGTGAGACGGTCTGGGGCTTTTCGCTCCCTTGTCTATCGTCTCGGTACAAATGCAGATGTGGGTGAGTTGGTGGTTCTACGCTTGGCAGCTGCCTTGCTGGGCTGCTGAGGATGGTGAGTTCAGCTTCATGGTCGACCATGATATCGGTTGTCACTTATGTGTATGTTGGAGGGTCGAAGTTGGTGGTGTCCTCTTCGGGTTGTTCGTGGCTGTCTGTGAATCGCAGTTTGATTTGGTACAAATGCTTTCTGCAAGTTCGTCCATGAAGGAATGCAAAATTCACAAGAACCCCCTCCCCCTCCCCCCGCCTGTGTTTGGGCTCATTCGAAAGGAAATTTAATTTGGGACTATCTACTGAAAAGTTTGGAACTCTAAAGTGTTTATGGAAGAAACTACGAACTTTAATAGAATTTTGGAATTTAAAAGACAAACTCAAGATTGTGGGCGGACCTATGGAACTAGCAAAAGACAGACTAATCAAGTGAAGCTACCTGAGTGTGAGAACTGAGTTAACCTGTCCGGAAGAATGAGTATTTAAAAATCCTTCTCCACAAGAGACATTAACATCACAAAATCACCCAGAGGTAGCTACCCATCAACATGGGTTTGGACAACCATTTCAGCATATACATCACAAAGAGGCCAAATCCAGCCTGTATGCGAAAGACTAAGCACAAAAGGACATTGCAATTACCAAACTAATATTTCCATCAAGAATCAGTTTTTGAACATCAACTCACCCAAAACATATCAACTTTTAACGTGCCACCAAAATATTACAAAGAAGAACCAAGCCCGCCAAAATTATACAAAGGATTTTGAAGAGATTTGGCGCTCAGATTAGAACACTGAAATCGTATAACTGACCCTTGTTTTCAACAGAGGTTAGGTGGTTGCTAGGTAACTACAAGGCTGTTACCACCTCAGATGACAATTTGACTGACAGACTAGTACCACACTATGCTGTGTCATCAAGACAAGGAGAGAAACCAACGCGACAGTTGTAAACTAACTTCTCCAGCCTCGAAGTCCTGAAGTCCTGAAGGAAGGAAGAACATCACCATCGCAGCAGCGACTGACCACAGTCAACGTGGTATCAAGGGAAAAACAATCGCGATCTACCGTTAACGAAGAGGAGACAGGAATAATAAATGATCTCCCAGTAAAAGATCCTCTCGAAATGAGTGATCACAGTATGGTTGAATTTGTAATACAGATTGAGTGTGAGGAAGTAGTGTCTCAAACGAGCGTACTATGCTTAAACAAAGGGGACTACAGTGGGATGAGGGCAGAGTTGGCTAAAGTAGACTGGGAACACAGACTAAATGGTGGCACAATTGAGGAACAGTGGAGGACTTTTAAGGAGCCCTTTCATAGTGCTCAACAAAATATATTCCAGTGAAAAAGAAGGGCAGTAAGAGAAGGGATAACCAGCTGTGGATAACCAAGAAAATAAAGGAGAGTATCAAATTAAAAACCAATGCGTATAAGGTGGCCAAGGTTAGTGGGAAACTAGAAGATTGGGAAAATTTTAAACGACAGCAAAGAATGAATAAGAAAGCAATAAAGAAAGGAAAGATAGATTACGAAGGTAAACTTGCGCAAAACATAAAAACAGATAGTAGAAGCTTTTACAGATATATAAAACGGAATAGAGTGACTAAAGTAAATGTTGGTCCCTTAGAAGATGAAAAGGGGGATTTAATAATGGTAAATGTGGAAATGGCTGAGACATTAAACAATTATTTTGCTTCGGTCTTCACAGTGGAAGACACAAAAACCATGCCAAAAATTGCTGGTCACAGGAATGTGGGAAGGGAGGACCTTGAGACAATCATTATCACTAGGAGGGTAGTGCTGGACAGGCTAATGGATCTCGAGGTAGACAAGTCCCCTGGTCCTGATGAAATGCATCCCAGGGTATTAAAAGAGATGGCGGAAGTTATAGCAGATGCATTCGTTATAATCTACCAAAATTCTCTGGACTCTGGGGAGGTACCATCGGATTGGAAAGCAGCTAACGTAACGCCTCTGTTTAAAAAAGGGGGCAGACAAAAGGCAGGTAACTATAGGCCGGTTAGTTTAACATCTGTAGTGGGGAAAATGCTTGAAGCTATCATTAAGGAAGAAATAACGGGACATCTAGATAGGAATAGTGCAATCAAGCAGACGCAACATGGATTCATGACGGGGAAATCATGTTTAACTAATTTACTGGAATTCTTTAAGGATATAACGAGCATAGTGGATAGAGGTGTACCGATGGATGTGGTGTATTTAGATTTCCAAAAGGCATTCGATAAGGTGCCACACAAAAGGTTACTGCAGAAGGTAAAGGTACTCGGAGTCAGAGGAAATGTATTAGCATGGATCGAGAATTGGCTGGCTAATAGAAAGCAGAGAGCCGGGATAAATGGATCCTTTTCGGGTTGGAAATCGGTGGTTAGTGGTGTGCCACAGGGATCGGTGCTGGGACCACAACTGTTTACAATATACATAGATGACCTGGAAGAGGGGACAGAGTGTAGTGTAACAAAATTTGCAGATAACACAAAGATTAGTGGGAAAGCGGGTTGTGTAGAGGACACAGAGAGGCTGCAAAGAGATTTAGATAGGTTAAGCGAATGGGCTAAGGTTTGGCAGATGGAATACAATGTCGGAAAATGTGAGGTCATCCACCTTGGAAAAAAAAACAATAAAAGGGAATATTATTTGAATGGGGAGAAATTACAACATGCTGCGGTGCAGAGGGACCTGGGGGTCCTTGTGCATGAATCCCAAAAAGTTAATTTGCAGGTGCAACAGGTAATCAGGAAGGCGAATGGAATGTTGGCCTTCATTGCGAGAGGGATGGAGTACAAAAGCTAGGAGGTCCTGCTGCAACTGTACAGGGTATTGGTGAGGCCGCACCTTGAGTACTGCGTGCAGTTTTGGTCACCTTTCTTAAGGAAGGATATACTAGCTATGGAGGGGGTACAGAGACGATTCACTAGGCTGATTCTGGAGATGAGGGGGTTACCTTATGATAATAGATTGCGTAGACTGGGTCTTTATTCATTGGGGTTCAGAAGGATGAGGGGTGATCTTATAGAAACATTTAAAATAATGAAAGGGATAGACAAGATAGAGGCAGAGAGGTTGTTTCCACTGGTCGGGGAGACTAGAACTAGGGGGCACAGCCTCAAAATACGGGGGAGCCAATTTAAAACCGAGTTGAGAAGGAATTTCTTCTCCCAGAAGTTTGTGAATCTGTGGAATTCTCTGCCCAGGGAAGCAGTTGAGGCTAGCTCATTGAATGTATTCAAATCACAGATAGATAGATTTTTAACCAAAAAGGGAATTAAGGGTTATGGGGAGCGGGCGGGTAAGTGGAGCTGAGTCCACGGCCAGATCAGCCATGATCTTGTTGAGTGGCGGAGCAGGCTCGAGGGGCTAGATGGCCTACTCCTGTTCCTAATTCTTATGTTCTTATGTTCTAAAAGGGTTGGTAAGCATAGTCCCTGCACGCCCTGGAGTCTAACGTAGCTAGAATTAGGTATTGGGAGGTGGGAGGTATAATTTACTGTGACACCCCTTTTGAATGTGTCGTGCGTGGTTCTTTATTAGAGTGATTTTTTGATTTTAAGTTTGACCTTGTACCTTTCCTTGTATCGTTCTTTATTAAAGTGATTGTAAGTTTGGCCTTGTATTTTCTTACTAGAGTAATAAGCCTGTATTACCTTGACTGTAATAAAAACAAAGTTCTTTGCATCAAACCAGTGTCCTTTTCACTTTTGTCACACCCCCTAAATAAATCCAGAGTACAGAACTCAAGGGAGGGGGAGCGATTCGAACTGTTCAAGTTGGTCAGAAGGGAACCTGACCCCCTCATAGAGACCACACCCCCTTACAAAATGGCGACCACGAAGGGAATCTGGTGCAAGGGATGTGAAGTGGAGAGTGCTGGTTTGGGGCAAAGAACCAAATTGGAAGAGAGGATTGCCTCCTATGTGTATAAGAAGGTCAATGTAACTAAAAAATGGGTGTTTAATCTATTGCGCGCTGAGCGTCCAGCTGATGCTGCAGCCTAGTGGATAGCAAGCAAAGATCACAAAGAAGCATTAGATAAGGTAATCCGGTTGGTCTGTCTCCAGGTCCAACTCCTAGATAGAATGAATGAAACATTACAGGCAGAGTTATGGGAATGCGCAGAGAACTATCAGGAAAGGGTTATGTCAGAAGAAAGATTATCAGGAGAACTCCATAAGCTAAAACAGGAAAGGACCCAAATAAGGGAAAGGTTTAAAAACAGTCAGGACTATTTTCAATGTCAGGTTACCGAGGCCAAAAGTAATGAAAAGTCACTGAGGGAGGAAAGCACTCGCCTCACCCTACAAGTAAAAGAGTTCCAGGAAAGATTAAAAGATGGTGCAAGCAGCGTATAAATTAACTAGCACTAATGGGTTTGAATCGGGAGACCACGGTCCCTGCCAGCAACAAATTAAAAGTTTTAACCTTGCTTTGTCCAAGGCAAAAGGCATGGTATGCCTAATAAGCTCGGGTATGCCCCAGGTAAACCTGGAAGAGAAGGAAGAAACTACCTGGCCACTACCTGTGGCACCAGTGACTACACCGGTTCAGCAGCAGGAGGGGCAAATCAGTTGCAGGGCGGACAGGGATAGTGAACCACCACCACCTGTGGCACCAAGTTTCAGCTCGGCTTGGCTGCAGGGAGGAGAGGGAGGCGAGCCAGAACAGGTAGAGCCAGAACCAGGGCCAATGTGCCCGGTCCGGCAACAGAGGTTTGGCCCACCCACCCTTAACGGGGGCTCCAGGGCCCCTGGAATGTCAGTTTGTGGTCCCCCACACTCGCCACCAGCTTAGGGCTATGATAAGCCACCTGGGAAAGCTAACTCCAAAGGGAGACCCCTCGGTTCACTTTGTGGAGGTGGAACAGGCAGGGGATATTAATGGGTGCATGATGCAGAAATGGCAAAGATGCTTCACCTATCCCGAGACAGAAAATTGTACCAGTCCCTCTCTACTGAGAGCAAAAGAGGACAGAAAACACTTGCTGCCATCCAAAAGGACATTCTAGAAGCTATGGATTGCAATGACGGGAGTCCCTTCTCTAGAGTAGAGAAAACGGTGCAGCTCACAGGAGAAACCCCACAGGCTTTCGCAGACCAACTGTGGCCGGTGTACAAAAGCGCCTGTAGTGGGGACATAGACAGGGATCACTTAAACCCGGATGAATTAGCACACTGGCTCCGAAGCCTAGTAGCTAACAGTTTACCCAGAATAAGAACTAAGGCTGAGGCCTGGTTCGACCCCAGAGATCCCCAAGCCACAGAACAGGGAGTGCTTAGGCAACTGACCCTAGCTTACAGAAACGGCAGAGGGACAGAAGAGCACCCACAAAAGGGAAGGGTTCACAAAATCTGACCTAGCCAAGATAAGAGGGAATGGTGCGGAAAGAGTAGGCACTGGAGAAGGGATTGTAAAAATCCTTGGAAGAATAGCGAAGGAAAGAATTCTCCAGCCCCTGCCCAAAAGACCGAGACAGATAAGCCAGTCCCTCCCTACTCATTTGAGACCTTTTTAACTGTGCTCCGAGCCATGTTAGATGGCCCTGGAAAGATAGCCACCACCGGTACCGAGATCCCATCTGCCCCCTCCCAACCAAAACCGTGACTAGGACAGGCGCAGGCTGTCCACCTGTGTGCCCTCGAGTATAATGCGTGGAGGAGACCGACCGTACAGATGGAAGTGGAAAAGGTGAAAGGGACTTATCTCCTGAACATCGGTGCCTCAAGCACCCTTGTCTATGCAACTAACCCCGCCGCCTCACCTCTGTCTAACGGGGTCCCCTACAGCTTGGTGGGTTTCACAGGCACTGAACAGACTGGCTCAATCTCCGTTGCACTCTCCATTCATTTAGGTACACTCCACACTAAGTGGACATGTCCTGATGAAGTGAGAGCAGGAAGGGAGAGGGATCCTGGGGGCTGACTTCATCCTCGGCCACGGGATCCTGGTGGATTTAAGAAACCACTGTCTTTGGGGGTCAGTCTGTACGGGACAGGAGAGTGAGGTGATGGTTATCCCGGGAAAACAGGGAAAAGGGACGGTGTACACCATGAAACCAAAGGAGGGTTACGACCTTGAATCACTGGTCAGTAACACCCCAATAGAATATCAAGAGTATGTGAGGAAAAACCTTGTAGCTTTTGCCACTCAGAAACACGACTGTGGGAGAATAAACGGGGTCGAGGTTAGCATAGATGGGGACCCCATGACCCGACCACAGAAACAGTACAACTTCCCCAGGGAGGCAGAGGCAGACATGGAAACAGCCTTGGGTTTGCTGGTTAAACAGGGGGTATTGAGATCGATAGCTACCCATGTGAACTCTCCATTGTAGCCGGTTAAGAAACCGGACAACTCCTGGAGAGCCATGGTGGAAACCCAATCGTAACATCCCCTCCTGTGCACCCACTGTTGCTATTGTCGCCGACCTCATTGGAAGTATCCCAGCCTCCACGATCACCTTCACGGTGCTGGATATTTCCAACGGGTTCTGGTCCATACCTTTAAGAAGGGAAGATCAGTACAAGTTTGATTTTACCTTTAAAGGACAGCAATACACTTGGAACTGTCTCTCTCAGGGCTTCCACAACAGCCCCAGTATTTTCCATCAGTGTATGGCCAACTGTTTATAGAGTTTCAGCAGACCCCAGCAGTTGGTACAGTATGTAGATGACCTGCTCCTGTTCATCGATGAGGGGGAGGAACATGGCCCACTGCTGGCTGAGCTGCTGGAGCTGCTAAAAGAAGAAGGATTTAAAGTAAACCCCAAGAAGGCACAGATCGGCCTGAAGGAAGTAAAATTCCTGGGACTGGCTGTGTGTGCTGGGGAAAGAGCCATTGACAAAGCTTGAAGGGAAGCAGTGCAGAAGTTACCCACCCCCAACACAGTAACAGGAGTAAGATCTTTTCTAGGGCTAACTGGATACTGCAGAGATTTCATTGAGGATTATGCAGCCACAGCAGCCCCTCTGCTCCGACTCCTACACAAGGGAGTGGAGTGGGAATGGGGCAAAGGTTGCGAGGCAGCATTTATCCAACTCAAGAAAGACCTGCAGACCGTGCCAGCTCCAGGGGCCATCGATGGGGGTAAAGAGTTTTTCCTGGAGGTAGCAGCCAGTGGGGATAGCCTGAGTGCAGTACTGCTCCAAGAGCGGAACAGCCGGCTGAGGCCAGTGGTCTACTCATCCAGGATACTCACAGACGTGGAGAAGGGATACTCCAACTGTGAGCGACACCTCCTAGCCACTCACTGGGCTGTGAAAAGATCACTGATCTTCACAGGGGGGGTCCCCTATCACACTCCTTACCCACCATATGCCCACCCAAATGCTCTTGGACGGGAGAATCAAGGACGGGACAGTGAGCAGTGCCTGCATTGCGCGCTGGACCCTGTTCCTCTCTCAAATGGACCGACGGGTAAAGGGTCTCTGCGAGCCAAGACTCGCAGCCAACATGATTTATCCACGGACAGCCCACCGGTGTTCCATAGAAGAGGTATGGGAAATTAACATAGGCTTTCGGGTTGGGTTACACCCCACAGGCCGAGAGATCTATGTGGATGGTTCAAGCACGGTATCTGCAGGTGAACGACTCACATGCTGCGGTGTTTATGACCCCGAGGCAGGCATTGCTCTGGTGATTAAACTCCCCAGTACTATGAGCGCCCAGCTCGCTGAACTGTCTGCGGTGGTATACGTAGTCACACATCCTGAAGAATTCCCTACCCCATACATGATTTGCTCGGACAGTAAGTTCACATGCAATTCGTATACAGAGTACCTGACTATCTGGTCCCGCCGCGGATACACATCCGCAGACGGGAGACCTCCGGCAATTAAGCCCCTACTGGAAAAGATCATGAAAGCCGTAGGGGAGGAAGGGAATATCTATATACATAAGGTGAAGGCACATTCCACCACAGAACCCCATAGTGAGGGAAACCAGCAGGCTGACATGTTAGCCAAGCAGGGGGCCCGCACGGGCAAGCTCTGGGATCCGTACAACCCAGGACCCATAGCAGCAGTCAGGGGCAGGATAGGGACGGCAGGGAAGGCAGGGATAGCTTTGCCCCTGGACCTAAAAATGATTCAGACCCAAGACCCCATCCTCAAAACTGTCCTGAACACGCTAGCAAAAGGGGAAAAGGTAGACAGCCCATACGGCACCGCAGCAATTGCCATTAAAGAGGGCATGCTGTTCATGGGGGAGCAATGGGTAGTACCGCAACAACATCGGAGGGAATTCCTCCAGCTGGCCCACGAGGGTCCAGGAGCAGGACACGCCGGATCTGAGACCACTTGGCAACGAGTGGAACAGGCAGGGTGGTGGCCAATACTCAGGGAAGACGTCTGCGAGTTCTGTGCTAGCTGTCTGTAGCGGCTTCCCCTGCGGCCGCCGTGACCGCCGACCTCCAGCTGCTGCCGTCGCCCGACGCTAACAGCTCCTCGGCGGGGTCCGCCCAACGGCAACTTCCTCGGCGGGGCTCTTCCGATCCGCCGGCCATCCTGGCTCTCACCCCCCCCCCCCCCCCCACCCACTAGGCCCCTCTCTGCAGAGCTGCTTGCCTGTGGGGGCTGAGGCTGCAGGATCTCTATGGCTTGAGGTCCAGGCCTGGGGCTTGCCTATGGGTGGATTGAGGCTGCAGCTCCAGCTCGGTCAGCGCTGCTCTCTGGGGACCCGGAGCACGGCAGCACCCCGGGGAGCAGTAGCCTGTGGAGTGATGAAGTCTTCCCAGCTCCCACGGACCGTCCCCATCCACCTCCGGCTGAGGAGTGTCGGCCCATCGCCTGCAACGACCCACAGAGGTAAAGCGTGCGTCTCGTCCCCGTGGGATACCTGCACCATCGCTCTGCCAAGAACAGGTATTAGTTCCCTGGTGTAGGTACGCAGTTTCGCCGTGACCGGGACCAGCTTGGGTCGTGCAGCTGGGTTAGTCCACAGTTTATCAAAAGTTCTCCGACTCATCAACGACGGACCCGAGCCCATGTCCACTTCCATACTCACTGGGACTCCGTTGAGTTTTACTTCCATTATCACTGGGGGCGAATCGTCATGCACGTATACAGTCCAACCACCTCATCTTCTTCTACCTGCTCCTCGCTGAACAGTGGATCATTCCCCATCTCCTCAGCCACATGGTGAGTCCGATTTCTTTGACACATACGCTGAAGGTGGCCTTTAACATGGCAGGTATTGCACGTGTACTCCGCAAACCTGCACCGGTGAGCCCCATGGCTTCCTCCACAACGCCAGCATGGTGCTGCTTGATTGGCCCCCCTCAGCGGACTCTGAGTTCCAGGACCCCGAGGTCCGTGCGCTCTGCCCCGGGCAGAGCCACGTTCTGCAGTTTTGTCCATGGTGGGTGCTATCCTGTGGACAGTGCCTGCCAGGTTCGAGACTGTGTGGATTATTTGCTTGGTGCTGCAAGTCGAGGTCATATATGCCCGGCCGATGGTGATGGCCTTTGTCAGGGTGACTGTGGGTTCCGTGGCTAACAGCTTGTGAAGGAGGCCCTCATGGCCAATCCCCATAACGAAAACGTCCTGCAAAGCCTCGTCAAGGTGTGCGCCAAAATCACACGGCGCCACGAGTCTCCTGAGGTCCGCAGCATATTTGGTGACATCCTGGTCCTCGGGTCTGCAGTGATGGTGAAATTTGTATCTGGCCGTGAGGATGCTTTCCTTTGGTTTCAACTGGTCACGAATGAGTTCAGTCAGCTCCTCGTATGACTTGTCCCTGGCGCTCCCGGGTGCCAGCAAATCCCTGACGAGACAGTAAACCTCATCTCCACAACTGGAGAGCAATATCGCCTTACGCTTATCTCTCATTGCGTCCGTGTCCTCCGTCAGGTCATTTGCTGTGAAGTAGTACTCGAGCCTTTCCGTAAAGGCCTCCCAATCATTGCCCATGGTAAAATCCTTTAGCGAGCCCAGAGTAGCCATGGTTGCGTGGAGTTCGTCCGTGTCCTTATCGCCAATGTGGTGTATGTAGCACATAAATCACTGACTCCACACGGTCTGGTATAAGTCTAACTGCTGTGACCTTCGTCCTTTATTGTTCAGCTCCAGAGTGCCTCTCAGGTGTGGTGGTCAGTCTTAAGTAGTGCCTGTTCTAGGTACTTCCAGGTTTCCCACCACAGCGCCCTCTGTGGTGTGGCATAGTGCTTACATTACATTTAAGGTACTGGGACGATACACACATCATTACATAACACATAGTTTAGCACATACACAGGGTCATTCAGATCAATTTCCCGTGACACAGTGGCGCGACCATCATTTACATTTTGTTGCTGCCACCTGTTCTCTACCTGATCATGCAGGTTGGGGTGAACCAGCGAGAGCCTGGTTTTAAGTGTCCTTTTCATGAGTAGCTCAGCCGGGGGCACCCCTGTGAGCGAGTGGGGTCTTGTGTGTAAGCTGAGCAGTACTCGGGACAGGCGGGTTTGGAGTGAGCCTTAAGTGACTCGGTTAAGGCTCTGTTTGATTGTTTATACTGCCCGCTCTGCCTGCCCATTGGAGGCTGGTTTAAACGGGGCCGAGGTGACATGTTTGATCCCATTGCGGGTCATGAATTCTTTAAATTCGGCACTGGTGGAACATGGCCCGTTGTCACTGACCAGTATGTCAGGCAGGCCATGGGTGGCAAACATGGCCCTCAGGCTTTCAATGGTGGCGGTGGCGGTGCTTCCCGACATTATTTCTCATTCAATCCATTTTGAAAAAGCATCCACCACCACCAGGAATATTTTACCGAGGAATGGACCAACATAGTTGACATGGATCCTCGATCATTGTCTGGAGGGCCAGGACCACAAACTTAGTGGTGCCTCTCTGGGCGCGTTGCTCAACTGAGCACATACGCGGCATTGCTGTACACAGGACTCTAAGTCAGAGTCGATACCGGGCCAACACACGTGGGATCTGGCTATCGCTTTCACCATTACTATACCCGGGTGTGTGCTGTGGAGATCCGAGATGAACGTCTCCCTGCCCTTTTTGGGTAGCACTACGCGGATTCCCCACAGCAGGCAGTCTGCCTGAATGGACAGCTCGTCCTTTCGCCGCTGGAACGGCTTGATTAGCTCTTGCATTTCAACGGGGATGCTGGCCCAGCTCCCATGCAGTACACAGTTTTTTACTAGGGACAACAGAGGATCTTGGCTGGTCGAAGTCCTAATCTGGCGGGCCGTGACAGGTGATTTATCATTTTCAAACGCTTCCATGACCATCAACAAGTCTGCGGGCTGCGCCACCATCAACAAGTTTGCAGGCTGCGCCATTTCCACCCCCGTGGTGGGCAATGGTAGCCAACTGAGAGCATCCGCACAGTTCTCGGTGCCTGGCCTGTGGCGGATGGTATAGTTATATGCTGATAGCGCGAGTGCCCACCTTTGTAAGCGGGCTGAGGCATTAGTATTTATCCCCTTGTTTTCAGCAAACAGGGATATGAGGGGCTTGTGATCGGTTTACAGCTCAAATTTGAGGTCAAACAGGTACTGATGCATTTTCTTTACCCCGAACACACACGCTAATGCCTCTTTCTCAATCATACTGTAGGCCCTCTTGGCCTTAGACAAGCTCCTGGAGGCATAGCCGACAGGTTGCAACTTCCCCGCAACGTTAGCTTGTTGTAATAGACACTCGTCTCCGTACGACGACGCATCACATGCTAGCGCAAGTCTTTTACACGGGTTATACAATACAAGCAGCTTATTGGAGCATAAAATGTTTCTGGATTTCTCAAAAGCAATTACTTGTTTTTTTCCCCATACCCAGTTCTCACCTTTACGCAATAACACATGTAGGAGCTCTAAGAGGGTGCTTAACCCCGGTAGGAAGTTACCAAAATAGTTGAGAAGTCCCAGGAACGACCGCAGCTCCGTGACATTCTGTGGCCTGGGCACGTTCCTGATAGCCTCTGCCTTGCCGCCTGTGGGCCGAATGCCGTCCGCCGCGATCTTTCTCCCCAAAAACTCCACTTCTGTTGCCGTGAAGACGCATTTCAACCTCTTCAGCCGCAGCCCTATGCGATCCAGTCGCTGGAGGACCTCCTCCAGGTTTTGTAGGTGCTCGACGGTGTCCTGAACCATGACCAATATGTCGTCCTGAATAACCACCATGCGTGGTACCGACTTGAGTAGGCTCTCCATGTTTCTCTGGAAGATCGCTGCAGCCGACCGAATTCCAAACGGGCATCTGTTGTAGATGAACAGTCCCTTGTGCGTGTTGATGCAGGTGAGGCCCTTCGAAGACTCCTCCAGCTCCTGCGTCATGTAGGCCGAAGTCAAGTCGAGCTTGGTGAACGTCTTGCCTCCTGCCAGCGTCGCAAATAGGTCATCTGCCTTAGGTAGCGGTTATTGATCCTGTAGCGAGAAGCGATTAATAGTTACTTTATAATCGCCGCAAATCCTGACCGTCTCATCACTTTTGAGTACTGGAACAATCGGGCTGGCCCACTCGCTGAATTCCACTAGGGAGATGATGCCCTCGCGTTTCAGCCTGTCCAGCTCGATTTCCACTCTCTCCCTCATCAAGTGAGGTACCGCTCGCACCTTGTGGTGAATGGGTCATGCCTCTGGGACCAAGTGGATCCGCACCTTCGCCCCGGAAAAGTTTCCAATGCCTGGCTCAAAAAGGGAAGGAAATTTATTAAGAACCTGGGTACATGAGGCCTCATCGACATGTGATAGCGCTCGGATGTCATCCCAGTTCCAGCGGATTTTGCCCAGCCAGCTCCTTTCAAGCAGTGTGAGGCCATCGCCCGGGACAATCCAGAGTGGCAATTCATGCACCGTGCCCTCGTAGGTGACCTTGACCATGGCGCTGCCCAGGAAAGTGATGAGCTCTTTGGTGTACGTTCTCAGTTTCATGTGGATGGGGTTCAGGGCTGGTCTGAGTGCCTTGTTGCACCACAGTCTCTCAAACATCTTTTTACTCATGATGGATTGGCTAGCGCCAGTGTCCAGTTCCATGGCTACGGGTAAGCCATTCAATTTTACATTTATTATTATAGGTGGACATTTCGTCAAAAATGTGTGCACCCCGACTACTTCAGCATCTGCCTCCTCTCTCTGAGGCTTGAAATTGCTTTGATCCACCATGGATCGATCTTCCTCTGCCACGTGATGGTTAGCAGGTTTTGCAGAGCTTGCAGCTCGTCTGCAAGCTCATTGGAGGTGCCCCATTGTTCCACAGCTCTTGCAAACATACCCTTTGAAGTGGCATGAATAGGCTGAATGGAAGCCTCCACAATGCCAACAAGGTGTGAATTGCCTTGCATTCATCCTTTGTTGCGGACTCTGAGTCATCTGGGTCACCTGACGCCTGCTGGCAGTTGCAGACTCGTGGTTTCTGCCCTGTAAATTTCTGCTCGCAAACACAGTTCCAGTTAATTTTTGAACATTGCTAGCACTTGTGTGCTGAGAGATTTGTTTGGTGTTATCACTGGTGGACATAAACATCTGTGCTATCGCAATGGCCTTACTGAGGGTTGGTGTCTCTACAGTCAAAAGTTTTCGTAGGATGGTCTCGTGGCCAATGCCCAGTACTAAAAAGTCTCTGAGCATCTGCTCCACGTAGCCATTAAACTCACATAGTCCTGCAAGTCGCCTTAGCTCGGCGACGTAGCTCGCCACTTTCTGACCTTCAGATTGCTGGCACGTGTAGAACCGATACCTCGCTATCAGCATGCTCTCCCTCAGGTTAAGATGCTCCCGAGACAGCGTACAAAGCTCCTCATACGACTCATCTGTGGGTTTCACCAGAGCCAGAAGATTCTTCATGAGGCTGTCGGTTGGTGCCCCACAGACTGTGAGGAGGACCGCTCTACTTTTTGCAGCACTTCCTTCTCCGTCCAGCTTGTTGGCTACAAAGTACTGATCTAGCCATTCGACATAGGCTTCCCAGTCCTCACCCTCCGAGAACTTCTCCAGGATGCCCACAGTTTGCTGCATCTTTGCGTTGGATTCGTATACTCGTCGCCAGTTATTGTGCTCCCAACGCAGATGAGACGGCACACAGGGAGGTTAAAGTAACAGTGACCTCAGTCTTTATTAAGACACTCCAGAGTGAGGAACAGGCCTTAGGGGCTGGCTTATATACAGTGCTCCCAAGGGATGCTGGGATCCCTTGGGACTTCAGGGGATGCACTCCCTGGTGGCGGAACATGGGAGTGCATGCTTTACAGATACACAACAGTGGGATCAGAACTACATGAGGACCAGGCTATGACTGTCCATTTAAAAGAAATAGTGACTGAGCTGGAAAAACATGCACAGACATTGAATGCACTCATACGGGAGGATAGAAACGCTTCTGACAAGGCTGCACAGAACAAGGTGTGCGTATTAATCGGAGCATGGTTGTTGGGTGAGGGCCGCAACAACCTGGAGGATTTTAAACAAGGTGTAGTCCCCTCTTGGATCAGGAAGAAGCACCTCGCAGCCCTCTACCCGTACAGCAATTCATAAAGCCCGTGCCAGCTCCGTCTAGCCTCTGAAGCCTACCCGTTCCCAGTAGACTGTGGGAAATCTAACCACACCATTATGGGAATAGTATTAAGGATGCTGGTCATGGGTGGGACAGCTCGACCCGCACCTGTATACCGGGTGGAGAACATTGGAGTTATTCAGGGAGGTGCACACATTCGTTTCGCAGCGGTCCCATCCTATGTCATAAAGTGGGAGCACGCTGTAATGGGTACTGACCTCTCTGGGTGCCAGAGCCAGGGTGCACACGTAATACTTTGTCCCCAGTACTTAAGTGCCCATTCAAAGTCACAGTGTGGGTTTAAAGCTGCTGGCGCACAGCCTATTAACTGTACCATGGAGGTAATGGCACAAGACCATGTCCCTCCACAGGTAACATACATAGGGGCTGGGACATATTGTGTCACCACCAGTGCGCCCCACTACCAACATGGACACTTCTGGTGTCCGGTAAATGACAGCAGTTTTTGCTTCAAACCTGAGGCATCAGTTCAAGTGGCCCAGGAACAGATTGTTCCCATTCCTGAACGCTCCACTGTCCACCTCACTGTGAAGGAAAACATTACAAACCTGCAGGATTATGTTGTATATTTTGGCTATGCAATTCTTAAGGAAGGATATACTAGCTTTGGAGGGGGTACAGAGACGATTCACTGGGCTGATTCCGGAGATAAGGGGGTTACCTTATGATGATAGATTGAGTAGACTGGGTCTTTACTCGTTGGAGTTCAGAAGAATGAGGGGTGATCTTATAGAATAATAAAAGGGATAGACAAGATAGAGGCGGAGAGGTTGTTTACACTGGTCGGGGAGACTAGAACTAGGGGGCACAGCCTCAAAATACGGAGGAGCCAATTTAAAACCGAGTTGAGAAGGAATTTCTTCTCCCAGAGGGTTGTGAATCTGTGGAATTCTCTGCCCAAGGAAGCAGTTGAGGCTAGCTCATTGAATGTATTCAAGTCACGGATAGATAGATTTTTAACCAATAAGGGAATTAAGGGTTACGGGGAGCGGGCGGGTAAGTGGAGCTGAGTCCACGGCCAGATCAGCCATGATCTTGTTGAATGGCGGAGCAGGCTCGAGGGGGGCTAGATGGCCTACTCCTGTTCCTAATTCTTATGTTCTTATGTAATTCCCCCTCTACCCGAACACCTTACTGCTTTGCTAAAAGCTGCAATTATCTCATTTAAACACTTCTATACTCTAGAACAGAAAACCATTGAGATAGGGAAAAAGGGTCTTGAGATCACCATTCCGCCTTGGTGGGACTTTTTCAGAAATATAGAAGTCCCAGTCTGGATCAGAATCGCTTCCCACACTTTAGTTATTTGTCAACTCGCGATTATACTTTACTTATGGTGTCTCACTTGCCGAGTGAAATGCAGAGGCCGTCAGGTCAGGCACCAAAGGGTGCTGTACGCTCCTTGGCCGAACTTGGGAATCGCGCAGGGAGGGGTGACACCATACTGCCATGTTTAAGTTGTGTGTGATTTTACCTGCTGTAAACCGCAGAATATCGAGTGTTGTAAGAGTGTTACTTAAAATGTGTTTGACTATGGACCTTTATGTTACTTGAGAATGTGTTTTGACTATGTACTTTCATTTTATATTACTTAAAGTTGTGCTTGACTGTATACTGTTACTTTACTATGAAAACCGAGTAAAAGAGGGACATCATACCCCCCCTCTATGCTATAACCGAATTGTAACGACTGTATTCGCCTGTAAATTGCATTTGCTTTTCAACAGGGGATGCAGGGTAATGTTTAGCTAATATAATATAAATGCAGGGAAGATTGACTCTCGGGAGCAGGAATTTTGCTTACCTTGATTGACACTCAAGAGTGTGGAGTGTCAACAGGGGGGAATGAAGGAATGCAAAATTCACAAGAAACCCCCTGTGTTTGGGCTCATTCGAAAGGAAATTTAATTTGGGACTATCTACAGAAAAGTTTGGAACTCTAAAGTGCTTATGGAAGAAACTATGAACTTTAATAGAATTTTGGATTTTAAAAGACAAACTCAAGGCTGTGGGCAGACCTACAGAACTAGCAAAAGACAGTCTAATCAAGTGAAGCTACCTGGGTGTGAGAACTGAGTGAACCTGTTGGAAGAATGAGTATTTGAAAATCCTTCTCCACAAGAGACATTAACATTACAAAATCACCCAGAGATAGCTACCCATCAACATGGGTCTGGACAACCATTTCAGCATATACATCACAAAGAGGCTCAATCCAGCCTCTATACGAAAAACTAAGTACAAAAGGACATTGCAATTACCAAACTAATATTTCCATCAGAAAACAGTTTTCGAACATCAACTCACCCAAAACATATCAACTTTTAACGAGCCACCAAATTATTACAAAGAAGAACCAAGCCCGCTAAAATTATACAAAGGATTTTGAAGAGATTTGGCGCTCAGATTAGAAAACTGAAATCGTATAACTGGCCCCTGTTTTCAAGAGGTTAGGTGGTTGCTAGGTAGCTACAAGGCTGCTACCACCTCAGATGACACTTTGACTGACAGACTAGTACCACACTATGCTGTGTCATCAAGACAATGAGAGAAACCAACACGACAGTTGTAAACAAACTTCTCCAGCCTCGAAGTCCTGAAGTCCTGAAGGAAGGAAGAAGATCACCATTGCAGCAGTGACTGACCACAGTCAACGTGGTATCAAGGGAAAAACAACCGCGATCTACCGTTAACTATCAAAAGGGTTGGTAAGCATAGTCCCTGCACACCCTGGAGTCTAACCTAGCTAGAATTAGGTATTGGGAGGTGGGAGGTATAATTTACTGTGACCCCCTTTGAATGTGTTCTTTATTAGAGTGATTTGTGATTTTAAGTTTGACCTTGTACCTTTCCTTGTATTGTTCTTTATTAAAGTGATTATACGTTTGACCTTGTACCTTTCCTTGTATTGTTCTTTATTAGAGTGATTGTAAGTTTGGCCTTGTATTTTCTTATTAGAGTAATAAGCCTGTATTACCTTGACTGTAATAAAAACAAAGTTCTTTGCATCAAACCAGTGTCCTTTGCACTTTTGTCACACCCCCCAAATAAATCCAGAGTACAGAACCCAAGGGAGTGGGAGCGATTCGAACCGCTCAAGTTGGTCAGAAGAGAACCTGACCCCCTCATAGAGACCACACCCCTTTACATTCATTAGCAAGTTTGACCTGAAACACCCTACTTCCTCCTTTGACTATGACAGTGCCAGCAAGCCTTTTGGGACCATGTCCATAGTCGAGTACAAATACAGGGTGATTGACTTCAATATCACGTGACAAGTTTGCGCGATCATGGTACATGCTTTGTTGAAGCCGCCTGTCCTCGACATGATCGTGGAGATCAGGGTCGACAAGAGAGAGCCTTCTTTTGAGCGCCCTTTTCATGAGTAGCTCGGCTGGGGGAACCCTGGTGAGCGAGTGGGGTCTGGTGCGGTAGCTGAGCCGGACTTGGGACAGGCGGGTCTGCAGGGAGCCTTCCGACACACGTTTCAAGCTTTGTTTGATGGTTTGGATTACCCGTTCTGCCTGGCCGTTGGATGCAGGCTTGAACGGGGCAGATGTGACGTGCTTGATTCCATTATGGGTCATGAATTCCTTGAATTCAGCACTGGTGAAACATGGCCCATTGTCGCTGACAAGGACATCAGACAGGCCGTGCATGGTGAATATGGCTCGTAGGCTATCGATGGTGGCAGTGGACATGCTTACAGATATTATTACACACTCAATCCATTTTGAATAAGCATCTACAACAACCAAAAACATTTTGCCTAGAAACGGGCCTGCAAAGTCAACGTGGATCGTAGACCATGGTTTGGAGGGCCATGACCACAAACTTAGCGGTGCCTCCCTGGGAGCATTGTTCAGTTGAGAGCAAGTGTTGCATTAGCGCATGCATGACTCCAAATCTGAGTCGATGCCGGGCCACCACACATGGGATTTGGCTATAGCTTTCATCATTACTATGCCTGGGTGGGTACTGTGTAGATCGCATATGAAAGTTTCCCTGCCTTTCTTCGGCAAACCACGCGATTGCCCCACAAAAGACACGTCTGTATGGACATTTCATCTTTGCGCTGCTGGATCGGCTCGATCTCTTCATGCATCTCTGCTGGGACACTGGACCAGCTCCCATGGAGGACACAGTTTTTAGTAAAGGATCCTGGCTGGTCCAGGTCCTGATCTGGCGGGCCGTAACGGGTGACTTTTCATTTTCAAATGCATCCATCACCAAGAGCAAGTCTGCAGGCTGTGCCATTTCCACCTCGGTGGTGGGCAATGGTAGCCAATTGACAGCATCAGCGCAGTTCTCTGTGCCTGGTCTGTGGTGGATTACACAGTTATATGCAGACAGCGTAAGTGCCCATCTTTGGATGCGGGCAGATGCATCGGTATTAATCCCTTTGCTCTCTGAGAATAGCAATATGAGCGGCTTATCGTCAGTTTCTAACTCAAACTTGAGACCAAACAGATAGTGGTACATTTTTTTCACCCCGTAAACGCATGCCAGAGCTTCTTTTCCAATCATGCTGTAGGCCCTTTTGGCCTTGGACAAACTCGTGGATGCATAGGCGACTGGTTGTAATGTTCCCGATTCGTTTGCTTGTTGTAACACACACCCGACCCCATACGAAGATGCATCGCAAGCTAGCATTAAACATTTACATGGGTTACACAGAACAAGCAGTTTGTTGGAACATAACAGATTTCTGGCTTTCTCAAAAGCAGCCTCTTGAGATTTCCCCCATACCCAGTCATCTCCCTTGCGTAGCAACACATGTAGGGGTTCTGGCAAGGTGCTTAACCCGGGTAGGAAATTACCATAATAGTTGAGGAGTCCCAGGAACAACCGCAGCTCTGTCATGTTCTGTGATCTTGGTACATTCTTGATGGCCTCCGTCTTGGTGTCGGTGGGCCTGATGCCGTCTGCCACGATTCTTCTCCCTAAGAACTCGACCTCTGGTGCCAGGAAAGCACACTTTGAATGTTTCAACTTGAGTCCCGTGCGATCTAGCCGATTTAGAACCTCTTCCAGATTCTTCAAGTGTTCGATGGTGTCCCGACCTCTGACCAGTATGTCATCCTGGAAAACCACGATGCACGGAACCGACCTTAGCAGGCTCTCCATGTTCCTTTGAAAAATCGCCACATCCGATCGAATCCCTAACGGGCATCTATTGTAGATGAACAGACCTTTGTGCGTGTTGATGCAGGTGAGGCCTTTTGAAGATTCCGCCGGCTCCTGCGTCATGTAGGCCGAGGTCAGGTCCAACTTGGTGAACGTATTTCCTCCAGTCAGGGTCGCAAATAGATCATCAGCATTGGGTAGCGGATACTGGTCCTGTAGCGAAAAACAGTTAATCGTTACTTTATAGTCCCCACAAATTCTGACTGTGCCATCGCCTTTAAGAACCGGAACAATCAGACTGGCGCACTCGTTGACCTCCACCGGCGCGATGATGCCTTCTCGCTGCAGCCTGTCCAGCTCAATTTCCACTTTCTCTTGCATCATATATGGCACCGCCCATGCCTTGTGGTGGATGGGTCGTGTAGCGGGAACTAAGTGGATTTGCACCTTCGCCCCCGAGAAACTTCCTGGCTCAAACAACAATGGGAACTTGCTCAGAACCTGGGCACATGAGGCATCATCGACGGATGAGAGGGCTCAGATGTCGTCCCAGTTCTAGCGGACTTTTCCCAGCCACTTTCTTGTTGCAAGGCAAGCTCATTCCCAGGTCAGCGCTATGTGGATGCTCTGCGTAGCACTGATGCACTACAATGCCACTCCCCTTCAGTTAAAAGAAAGGGCCGCTGTGCACTCTGCATGCCCTTTGGTGGCCGCCACTGGGCCACCAGGGATGCGCTAGTCTGGGCCAATGGATCGGTACCCAAAAGGGAGTACCAATCTGCATGATGGCGGCCCAGTTGAGGTGAGGGCTGCCAGTATCGACCCAACCAAAGAGTCGGCCAACAAAATATAATGGCGGCTGGGAGCGCACACAGCCTCCCCTTTAAGGGGTGACCCAGGCCGATGTTGGCACCTCACGAAGCTCTCTCCAGCAAGGTAAGGTCTCTCCCAAGAAGGCAAGCTCTCTCCCAACAAGTTCCCTCCCAGCAAGCTGTCTCCGAGCAGGGCAAGCTCTCTCCCAACAAGTTCTCTCCCAGCAAGTCAAACTCTTTCCAGCAAGTGATCTCCCAGCAAGGCAAACTCTCCCAGTGTTATAGAGCTCCATCGAGGCCGCGAGATCAGGAGTCGGGAGGTGCGTCGCTGAGGCGAGAGTCCGGGGATCAGAGAGGCCTATAAAGGCCGCGAGATCAGGAATCATGAGGTGTGTCGCTGAGGTGAGAGTCCGGGGATCAGAGAGGCCTATAAAGGCCGCGAGATCAGGAATCGTGAGGTGCGTCGCTGAGGCGAGAGTCCGGGGTCAGAGGGGCCTATAAAGGCCGCGAGATCAGGAGTCGGGAGGTGCGTCGCTGAGGCGAGAGTCTGGGGATTGGAGAGGCCTGCAAAAGGCCAGCTGGTGCAGCTGCAGGGGAAAGGCAATAAAGAAGTAGAAAGAAATCGAAAGGTGACATCACAGCCAAGGGGGTAAGTGATTGGCTGGTGATTGGTAAGTAGCTTTTCTTTGTCCTTCTTTATTATTAAGTAACATTTAGCATTGTTGTTGCCAAATTAAGTTTATCTAAGGGTTAAGTCATGGCAGGAGAGCTCGGACATGTGTTATGCTCCTCCTGTACCATGTGGGAAGTCAGGGATGCTTCCGGTGTCCCTGACGACTAGGTGTGCGGGAAGTGTATCCGCCTCCAGCTCCTGACAGACCGCATTGCGGCACTGGAGCTGCGGGTGGATTCACTCTGGAGCATGCACGATGCTGAGAATGACGTGAATAGCATGTTTAGTGAGTTGGTCTCACCGCAGGTAAAGGGTACACAGCTAGATAGTAAATGGGTGACCAACAGGAAGAGCAGTGCAAGAAAGAAAGTGCAGGGATCCCCTGCAGTCATCCCCCTGCAAAACAGATACACCTCTTTGGGTACTGTTGAGGGGGATGACTCATCAGGGGAGGGCAGCAGCAGCCAAGTTCATGGCACCGTGGGTGGCTCTGCTGCACAGGAGGGCAGGAAAAAGAGTGGGAGAGCTATAGTGATAGGGGATTCAATTGTAAGGGGAATAGATAGGCGTTTCTGCGGCCACAACCGAGACTCCAGGATAGTATGTTGTCTCCCTGGTGCAAGGGTCAAGGATGTCTCGAAGCGGGTGCAGGACATTCTGAAAAGGGAGGGTCAACAGCCAGTTGTCGTGGTGCACATAGGTACCAACAATATAGCTAAAAAACGGGATGAGGTCCTACGAGACGAATTTAGGGAGCTAGGAGCTAAATTAAAAAATAGGACCTCAAAAGTAGTAATCTCTGGATTGCTACCAGTGCCACGTGCTAGTCAGAATAGGAATCGCAGGATAGCTCAGATGAATATGTGGCTTGAGCAGTGGTGCAGAAGGGAGGGTTTCAAATTCCTGGGGCATTGGAACCAGGTCTGAGGGAGGTGGGGCCAGTACAAACCGGACGGTCTGCACCTGGGCAGGACCGGAACCAATGTCCTAGGGGGACATTGCTGTGGGGGAGGAATTAAACTAATATGGCAGGGGGATGGGAACCTATTGCAGGGAGGCAGAGGGAAACAAGAGGGAGACAGAGGCAAAATATAGAAAGGAGAATAGTAAAAGTGGAGGGCAGAGACCTGGCTCCAGGGTGACCAAGGCTGGGAACTCAACATCCAGGGGTATTCAACAGTTAGGAAGGATAGACAGAGAGGAAAAGGAGGCGGGGTGGCGTTGCTGGTTAAAGAGGAAATTAATGCAATAGTAAGGAAAGACATTGGCTTGGATGATGTGGAATCGGTATGGGTGGAGCTGCTGAATACCAAAGGGCAGAAAATGCTGGTGGGAGTTGTGTACAGGCCACCAAACAGTAGTAGTGAGGTTGGGGACAGCATCAAACAAGAAATAAGGGATGTGTGCAATAAAGGTACAGCAGTTATCATGGGCAACTTTCATTTACATATAGATTGGGCTAACCAACTGATAGCAATGCGGTGGAGGAGAATTTCCTGGAGTGTAATAGGGATGGTTTTCTTGACCAATATGTCGAGGAACCAACTAGAGAGCTGGCCATCCTGGACTGGGTGATGTGTAACGAGAAGGGACTAATTAGCAATCTTGTTGTGCGAGGCCCCTTGGGGAAGAGTGACCATAATATGGTAGAATTCTTTATTAAGATGGAGAGTTAATGGACAGTTAATCCAGAAACTCGGGTCCTAAACTTAAGGAAAGCTAACTTCGACGGCATGAGGTGCAAATTGGCTAGAATAGACTGGCAAATGTTACTTAAAGGGTTGACTGTGGTGGATAGGCAATGGCAAACATTTATAGATCACATGGATGAACTTCAACAGTTGTACATCCCTGTCTGGAGTAAAAATAAAACAGGGAAGATGGCTCAACTGTGGCTAACAAGGGAAATTAAGGATAGTGTTAGATCCAAGAAAGATGTATATAAATTGGCCAGAGAAAGCAGCAAACCTGAGGACTGGGAGAAATTTAGAATTCAGCAGAGGAGGACAAAGAGTTTAATTAGGAGGGGGAAAATAGAGTACAAGAGGAAGCTTGCCGGGAACATAAAAACTGACTGCAAAAGGTTCTATAGAAATGTGAAGAGAAAAGGATTCGTGAAGACAAACGTAGGTCCCTTGCAGTCAGATTCAGGTGAATTTATAATGGGGAACAAAGAAATGGCAGACCAATTGAACAAATACTTTGGTTCTGTCTTCACGAAGGAAGACACAAATGACCTTCCGGATGTACTAGGGGACCGAGGGTCTAGTGAGAAGGAGGAACTGATGGATATCCTTATTAGGCGGGAAATTGTGTTGGCGAAATTGATGGGATTGAAGGCCGATAAATCCTCGGGGCCTGATTGTCTGCATCCCAGAGTACTTAAGGAATAGAAATAGTGGATGCATTGGTGATCATTTTCCAACAGTCTATCGATTCTGGATCAGTTCCTATGGACTGGAGGGTAGCAAATGTAACACCCCTTTTTAAAAAAGGAGGGACAGAGAAAACGGGTTATTATAGACCGGTTAGTCTGACATCAGTAGTGACAGGATCGGTCCAAGTCAGCATGGATTTGTGAAAGGGAAATCATGCTTGACAAATCTTCTGGAATTTTTTTTAGGATGTAACGAGTAGAGTGGACAAGGGAGCACCAGTGGATGTGGTGTATTTGGACTTTCAAAAGGCATTTGACAAGGTCCCAAATAAGAGATTGGTGTGCAAAATCAAAGCACATGGTATTGGGGGTAATGTACTGGCGTAGATAAAGAATTAGTTGGCAGACAGGAAGCAGAGAGTCGGGATAAACGGGTCCTTTTCGGAATGGGAGGCTGTAACTAATGGAGTGCCATGGGGCTCAGTGCTAGGACCCCAGCTCTTTACATTATACATTAATGATTTGGATGAAGGAATTGAGTGTAATATCTCCAAGTTTGCAGATGACACTAAACTGGGTGGTGGTGTGAGCTGTGAGGAGAATGCTAAGAGGCTGCAGGGTGATTTGGACAGGTTGGGTGAGTGGGCAAATGCATGGCAGATGCAGTATAATGTGGATAAATGTGAGGTTTTCCACTTTGGTGGCAGAAACACGAGGGCAGAGTATTATCTGAATGGTGGCAGATTAGGAAAACGGGAGGTGCAACGAGACCTGGGTGTCATGGTTCATCAGTCATTGCAAATAGCATGTTGGCCTTCATAGCTAGGGGATTTGAGTATAGGAGCAGGGAGGTCTTACTGCAATTGTACAGGGCCTTGGTGAGGCCTCACCTGGAATATTGTGTTGAGTTTTGGTGTCCTAATCTGAGGAAGGATGTTCTTGCTATTGAGGGAGTGCAGCGAAGGTTCACCAGACTGATTCCAGGGATGGCTGGACTGTCATTTGAGGAAAGACTGGATCAACTGGGCCTTTATACACTGGAGTTTAGAAGGATGAGAGAGGATCTCATAGAAACACATAAGATTCTGAAGGGACGGGACAGGTTAGATACGGGAAGAATGTTCCCGATGTTGGGGAAGTCCAGAACCAGGGGACACAGTCTTAGAATAAGGGGTGGGCCATTTAGGACTGAGATAAGAAGAAACTTCTTCACTCGGAGAGTTGTTAACCTGTGGAATTCCCTGCCGCAGAGAGTCGTTGATGCCAGATCATTGGATATATTCAAGAGGGAGTTAGATATGGCCCTTACGGCTAAAGGGATCAAGGGGTGTGGAGAGAAAGCAGGAAAGGGGTACTGAGGTGAATGATCAGCCATGATCTTATTGAATGGTGGTGCAGGCTCGAAGGGCCGAATGGCCTACTCCTGTACCTATTTTCTATGTTTCTATGTTTCTACCTAGTGGACTACTGATGTAATTCAACTACTGATGTATGAACAATAAAAAGGTCGTGTGGCAAAGTCACATATTGACACATTCTGTTGAGGAGCCATCTTGTAGGCTGTGTTTGTTTGTGGTCTTTGTATCAAGATGTCACATATGGCCACGAGGATTGGATATTTGGATTCCCTAGCTGATATTTTTGTTGGTGGATAATCCTGCCAACTTTGAGAGGTTCTTTGTTTTGCAGAACAGCTAAAAAAAATTTCAAGCACACTTGGCTGAACTTTCGATGTTGCCAGAGTCCAGCTGGCCACACCTTTGGGAATAATAGGGTGCTAGGGTGATTCCATCATGACAGAGATGTTCGGAGCATATGTGGTGCAGCTAGAAATGTTTTTCACCGCGATTCATATCCTTGAAGTCCCGATGATGAAAACCAAGTGGTTTAAGCAAGGAAACGGGCCATTTTCTTGACTGAAGCAGGCCCCGAGGTGGCAAATTTGTTGGAATTCTTTGAGGATGTAATGAACAGGGTGGATAAAGGGGAACCAGTGGATGTGTATTTGGACTTCCAGAAGGCATTTGACAAGGTGCCACATAAAAAGTTACTGCACAAGATAAAAGTTTATGGGGTTGGGGGTAATATATTAGCATGGATAGAGGATTGGCTAACTAACAGAAAGCAGAGAGTCAGGATAAATGATTTATTTTTGGGTTGCCAATCAGTAACTAGTGGGGTGCCGCGGGGATCAGTGCTGGGACCCCAACTATTTACAATCTATATTAACTGTTATGTTCATAATAAAGTAATGTAACTGAGTACTGTAGACATGAGTAAGTGTGACCTTAGCTCCTTTATTCAAACTCCAGATGCTGAGATCCCTTGGGACTCCAACAGGTATGCCCTCTGGTGGCAGTATGATACAGGTTACATAGGGTTGCATACATAACATCACTCCTTCTCAAAGTCAATAACACACTTATTTACAGGATGAGATGATCTAGGGCTTTTCGCTCCCTTGTCGTTCGTCTAGGTACAAATGCAAGTGTGGGTGAGTTGGTTGGTTCTTGGCTTGGCTGCTGGGCAGCTGGCCTTGCTGGGCTGCTGGGGATGGTGAGTTCAGCTTCGTGGTCAACCGTGATGTTGGTTGCAACTTGTGTGTGTGTTGGAGTGTCGAAGTTGGTGGAGTCCTCTTCGGGTTGCTCGTGGCTGTCTGTGAATCGCAGTTTGGTTTGGTCCAAATGCTTTCTGTAAATTAGTCCATTAGCAAGTTTGACCTGAAACACCCTACTCCCTTCTTTGGCTATGACAGTGCCAGCAAGCCATTTGGGACCATGTCCATAGTTGAGTCCAATTACAGGGTCATTGACTTCAATATCACATGACAAGTTTGCGCGATCATGGTACATGCTTTGTTGATGCCGCCTGCGCTTGACATGATCATGGAAATCAGGGTGGACAAGAGAGATCCTTGTTTTGAGCGCCCTTTTCATGAGCAGCTCGGCTGGGGGAACCCTGGTGAGCGAATGGGGTCTGGTGGGGTAACTGTGCAGGACCCGGTTCAGGCAGGTCTGCAGGGAGCCTTCCGACACATGTTTCAAGCTTTGCTTGATGGTTTGGACTGCCCATTCTGCCTGGCCGTTGGATGCGGGCTTGAATGGGGCAGATGTGACATGCTTGATCGCATTGCGAGTCATGAATTCCTTGAATTCAGCACTGGTGAAACACGGCCCATTGTCGCTGACAAGGACATCAGGCAGGCTGTGCGTGGCGAACATGGCTCGTAGGCTTTCGATGGTGCTTACAGACATTATAACACACTCAATCCATTTTGAATAAGCATCTACAACAACCAAAAACATTTTGCCTAGAAATGGGCCCACTAAGTCAACGTGGATCGTAGACCATGGTTTGGAGGGCCATGACCACAAACTTAGCGGTGCCTCCCTGGGAGCATTGCTCAGTTGAGAGCAAGTGTTGCATTGGCGCACGCATGACTCCAAATCTGAGTCGATGCCGGGCCATCACACATGTGATCTGGCTATAGCTTTCATCATAACGATGCCTGGGTGGGTACTGTGTAGGTCGCGTATGAACGTTTCCCTGCCTTTCTTGGGCAAAACCACGCGATTGCCCCACAAAAGACAGTCCGCCTGTATGGAAATTTCGTCTTTGCGCCGCTGAAACGGCTTGATCTCTTCATGCATCTCCGCTGGGACGCTGGACCAGCTCCCATGGAGAACACAGTTTTTTTACAAAGGACAGTAAAGGATCTTGGCTGGTCCAGATCCTGATCTGGCGGGCCGAAACGGGTGACTTTTCATTTTCAAATGCCTCCATCACCAAGAGCAAGTCTGCAGGCTGTGCCATTTCTATCTCGGTGGTGGGCAATGCTAGCCGACTGAGAGCATCAGTGTAGTTCTCTGTGCCTGGTGGATTACATAGTTATATGCAGACATTGTAAGCACCCATCTTTCGATGCAGGCAGAGGCATTGGTATTAATCCCTTTGCTCTCTGAGAATGGTGATATGAGCGGCTTATGGTCAGTTTCTAACTCAAGCTTGAGACCAAACAGGGACTGGTGCATTTTTTTTACCCTGTAAATGCATGCCAGAGCTTCTTTTTCAATCATGCTGTAGGCCCTTTCGGCCCTGGACAAACTCCTGGACACATAGGCGACTGGTTGCAATGTTCCTGATTCGTTTGCTTATTGTAACACACACCTGACCCCGTACGAAGATGCATCGCAAGCTAGCACTAAACATTTACATGGGTTATACAGAACAAGCAGTTTGTTGGAACATAACAGATTTCTGGCTTTCTCAAAAGCAGCCTCTTGTGATTTCCCCCATACCCAGTCATCTCCCTTGAGTAGCAACACATATAGGGGTTCTGGCAAGGTGCTTAACCCGGGTAGGTAATTATCAAAATAGTTGAGGAGTCCCAGGAACGACCGCAGCTCTGTCATGTTCTGTGGTCTTGGCGCGTTCTTGATGGCCCCCGTCTTGGAGTCGGTGAGTCTGATGCCGTCTGCCACGTTTCTTCTCCCTAAGAACTCGACCTCTGGCGCCAGGAAAACACATTTTGAACGTTCCAACTTGAGTCCCGCGCGATCTAGCCGACTAAGAACTTCTTCCAGATTCTTCAAGTGTTCGATGGTGTCCCGACCTGTGACCAGTATGTCATCCTGGAATACCACGGTGCGCGGAACCGACCTTAGCAAGCTCTCCATGTTCCTTTGAAACATTGCCGTGGCCGATCGAATCTCAAACGGGCATCTATTGTAGATGAACAGACCTTTGTGCGTGTTGATGCAGGTGAGGCCTTTTTGAAGATTCCGCCAGCTCCTGTGTCATGTAGACCGAGGTCAGGTCCAACTTGGTGAACGTCTTTCCTCCAACCAGGGTCACAAATAGGTCGTCTGCCTTGGGTAGCGGGTACTGGTAGCCAAAAAAATGGTTAATCGTTACTTTATAGTCCCCACAAATTCTGACCGTGCCATCGCCTTTGAGAACCGGAACAATCGGACTGGCCCACTCATTGAACTCCACCGGCGCGATGATGCCTTCTCGCTGCAGTCTGTCCAGCTCAATTTCCACTTTCTCTTGCATCATACATGGCACAACTCGTGCCTTGTGGTGGTAGGCACGTGTACCGGGAACCAAGTGGATCTGCACCTTCGTCCCCGAGAAACTTCCGATGCCTGGCTCAAACAACAACGGGAACTTGCTCAGAACCTGGGCACATGAGGCATCATCGACGGACGAGAGGGCTCGGATGTCATCCCAGTTCCAGCGGATTTCTGCCGAACAGTGTGGGGCCATCTCCTGGTACAATCCATAGTGTGAGTTCATGCACCGCTCCATCATAGGAGACTTTTACTGCTGCGCTGCCAATTACAGGGATCAGCTCTTTAGTGTAAGTTCTTAGCTTGGTATGAATGGGGCTAAGCTTGGGCCTGTGTGCCTTGTTGCACCACAGCCTGTCGAAGGCCTTTTTGCTCATGATAGACTGACTCGCACCCGTGTTCAGTTCCATGGATTCTGGAATTCCGTCCAGTTCGACTTTTAGCATGATCGGTGGACATCTAGTGGTGAAAGTGTGTACCCCATACACTTCTGCCTCATTGGTTCGAGTCTCTAGTTTAGCCTGATCTGCCATGGATCGATCCTCCTCTGTAACGTAGTGGTCTGCGGGGTATGCAGCTCGTTTGCACATTCGCTGGAGGTGTCCCATTGTTCCACAGTCTTTGCACACATAGTGTTTGAAGCGGCATTGATGGCCTCGATGATCACCTCCGCAGCGCCAACAAGGTGCTAACTGCCTCACATTAACGTTTGATGGTGGACTCTGGGTCATCTGAGGTCATGCAGCTGCAGGCGTGTACGTTCTGCCATATGCGTTCCTGCCTGAAAATGACGTAACTTTGTGTACACTATTTGCCGAAACTTCTTTATGCTGCGAAAATTGTTTGATGTTATCGCTGGTGGACATAAGTGCCTGGGCTATCGTTATGGCTTTGCTCAGGTTTGGTGTTTCAACAGTCAATAGTTTGCGAAGGATAACCTCATGGCCAATACCAAGCACGAAGAAGTCTCTTAGCATTTGCTCAAGGAATCCATCGAATTCGCAATGTCCTGCAAGGCGCCTTAGTTCGGTGACATGGCTCGCCACTTCCTGGCCTTCAGACCGTTGACATGTATAAAATCGATATGCTGCAATTAGAACGCTTTCCCTCGGATTTAGGTGCTCCCTGACAAGCATACACAGTTCCTCATATGATTTGGTTGTTGGTTTCACCGGGGCTAGAAAATTCTTCATGAGGCCATAGGTTGTTGCCCCACAGACGGTGAGGAGGATTGCCCTTCGTTTGGCAGCGTTCTCATCTCCTTCCAGCTCGTTGGCCATGAAGTATTGATCGAGTCGCTCCACGAAGGCCTCCCAATCGTCTCCTTCTGAGAATTTCTTCAGGATACGAACAGTTCTCTGCATTTTCGCGTGATTGTTCGTTATCTCGTCGCCAGTTGCTATGTTCATAATAAAGTTATGTAACTGAGTACTGTAGACATGAGTAAGTGTGACCTGAGCTCCTTTATTCAAACTCCAGAGTGCTGGTACAGCATGGGAGGACTGCTTATATACAGTGCTCCCAAGGGATGCTGGGATCCCTTGGGACTCCAACAGGTATGCCCTCTGGTGGCGGTATGATACAGGTTACATAGGGTTGCAGACATAACATTAGCGACTTGGAAGAGGGGACTGAGTGTAACGTAGCCAAGTTTGCTGACGATACAAAGATGGGAGGAAAAGCAATGTGTGAGGAGGATACAAAAAATCTGCAAAGGGACATAGACAGGCTAAGTCAGTGGGCAAAAATTTGGCAGATGGAGTATAATGTTGGAAAGTGTGAGGTCATGCACTTTAGCAGAAAAAAAATCAAAGAACAAGTTATTATTTACATGGAGAAAGATTGCAAAGTGCTGCAGTACAGCGGGACCTGGGAGTACTTGTGCATGAAACACAAAAGGATAGTATGCAGAAACAGCAAGTGATCAGGAAGGCCAATGGAATCTTGGCCTTTATTGCAAAAGGAATGGAATATAAAAGCAGGGAAGTCTTACTACAGTTGTACAGGTTATTGGTGAGGCCACACCTGGAATACTGCATGCAGTTTTGGCTTCCTTATTTATGAAAGGATATACTTGCTTTGGAAGCAATTCAGAGAAGGTTCACTAGGTTGATTCCGGGGATGAGGGGGCTGACTTATGAGGAAAGGTTGAGTAGGTTGGGCCTCTACTCATTGGAATTCAGAAGAATGAGAGGTGATTTTATCGAAATGTATAAGACGGGGGTGTAGGGGTGTCTGGGAGGGGTAGCACCTCTGACAGTGGATTTGTCGTGCTCTTCGGAGTAGTTCCTCTGCCTTGGTCCCCACCTGGCATCCAACTCTCATCTGTGGCTCCAAGTAGCTGTAGCATGCACAGCGGCCACACCCCGGTAAACTGCTTCGACAGACAGGCTAAACCAGATGAAGGTAGCCGATGGGTATTATCCCTCGGTGATTTTCAGGACCTGCTTACCCCAGCATGTGAAGGCTGTTGTGGTGGGTTGGGCGGAGGAAATCAAGTTTGATCCAACGGCCATGAAGGTGGAACAGCAATGCACTGTGGAGTGTATAGGGCATGGCAGAGCACGAAAGACATCATGGCCATCCACTGCAGCCAACGAAGTCTTCAGTTGTACCAAATTTTGGGTCACTGAAACCTGGCTTCTGCGGAGGAGAGAGTGGGACCGTCCCTGTGCACCAGTCTTCCCATTTTAAAAGCATCTATGCACAGGTTTGTGCTAACCATCATCCAACATGCCAAGCCCTGCGGCGATGGGGGAGGGGCGAAGCGACAGGTAGAGGTGATCACTGGGAGTCGTAGCATCAAACCTGCACATAGGCGGCCTGTGGGCAAGTAGTTGTTTGACTCTGTATCCAGGGCAACAGAGGAACCCGGCAGCACCCCAGGCGACTGAGCAGCCCTCTTTAGGACAGCACTGCTCACCCTTTATAAGGGAGGGGCCTAGAAAAGGTGGCCCAAACATTGCCTGCCCTTTCATTAACTGGCCAGTATACCGCGGCTGGCAGTTCAACCCATTCTGTGGTCGAAAATATAGCAACAGTCGAAAACTTCATAACACAAGAAAACTTCTTCTTGGACAATGGAACGTTCGCACACTCTTAGTCAGAGCTGACACTACAAGATTGGAAAGAAGGACTGCCCTTATTGCAAGAGAGCTTCCCTTGTCCGACGTGCAAGAGACTATGTGCATCCAGAATTGGCCTATACAGCCACTTGAAGACACATGCCATTGATGATTACACATCAACGTCTTTGTTGGATACGACAGACTACCAAGAGATAAGATTATGAGGGGGTGTGACAAGGTGGATGCAGAGAGGATGTTTCCACTGATGGGGGAGACTAGAACTAGAGGGCATGATCTTAGAATAGGGGGCCACCCATTTAAAACTAAGATGAGGAGAAATTTCTTCTCTCAGAGGGTTGTAAATCTGTAGAATTCGCTGCCCCAGAGATCTGTGGAAGCTGGGACATTGAATAGATTTAAGACAGAAATAGACAGTTTCTTAAACGATAAGGGGATGAGTGGTTATGGGGAGCGGCAGGGAAGTGGAGCTGAGTTCAAGATCAGACCAGCCATGATCTTATTGAATGGTGGAGCAGGCTCAAGGAGCCGTATGGTCTATTCCTGCTCCTTTTTCTTATGTTCTTATTTATGAAACCCTGAAAGATTTGCTTGTTCCCATCAAGCCAAAGGACACGTGCCTGACGGAGAGTCTAACCAACAGCACTACAATCCTAAACCCCTGGAAATTGCTGAAAGTTATCATTTTGGAATACAAAATCAATTAACTGATGAGGGTATCAGTGAGTACATTTTAGCTTTAAAAAAGCAATCCATACACTGTCATTTCGGAAACTTTCAGGACCGGATATTGCGTGACCGCTTGGTTGTGGGTTAAAAAATGAAGCAATCAGAAGGAAGTTGTTGACAATCCCTAACTTGACTTTTGATTTAGTTTGTCATACAGCTATGTCAATGGATATGGCCGACCAATACTTCCTGGAAATTTGCACTATTTCCAGTCGTCAGACAACCGAGGTGAATCGCCTGCAGGCTAAAAGTAAAAGGCAGTTGGGCCCCAAGGCCTCAGGAACTGACTGAGATAACAGTGGATTGAAGTCATGCTACTGGTGCCTGGGACAACACATTGCTCAAAGCTGTACATATGTGAAGGGAGAGTGTTTCTTCTGCAAGAAAATTGGGCATCCTGCGAAGGCATGCCGATTGAAAAGTAAACCGACCTTCAATGCTAGAAGTAGAACTAACCTGACACTATGTAACATTGAAGAAAAGCAACAGGACGAGGAGGTTCTGGAGATACAAGTCATAAGGAGCACAAAGGTATCTGACAGCGATTAGTGATGTATCGTCATCCAAGTAGATGTTGCAGGAATCAGGATAGCCAGAGAAATCGACACTGGTGCATTTGTGAGCGTAGTACCAGAATCATTATATCTTGACAAGTTGTGTGATTTTCGACTGGAGAAATCGAAGATAGAGCTGCGAAGCTACTCAGGAGAGAAAATTCCTGTTGTAGGAAGTATCATCATACAAGTGAAATACAAGAATCAGTTTCAGAGATTGCCGCTCATAGTAGTGGCAGGAGACAAGCCAGCTTGATAGATAGTAATTAGTTGGGATCACTAAAGTTGGATTGGAATGAGATTTTCCATGTGGAAAGAAAATTTGCATTGAAAGATGACATCATCAAGCAGTATCCGAAGGTGTTCTGTGAAACAGGCAGTCCGATCCAAGATTCAAGGCGAGTGTCAGAGTGAAGAATGACACAAAACCAGTTTACTGCAAGCTACGTCCCAAACCATGTACACTCAAGGAGAAAGTTGAGCAAGAACTCAAAAGACTAGGAACTAAGAACATTATCTCTGAGGTACATTTACGTAATGTTGGTGATTACAATGCAGAAAATAACAAGTAAAACATTAGACAATTTGCAAAGATTGTTTTCTTCATATGGCCTCCCAGAAGAAATTGTGTCTGATAATGGGCTGCAATTTTGTTTAGCAGAAACATACCAAAGTTCCTCCATACCACCCTGCTTCAAATGGTGTAGCAGATGCACAGTACAAATTCTAAAACATGCCCTCATCAAACAAATGTTGAATCCAAATCCAAGGAAATGGCAGTTGTCGTTGAATCACAAACTGGCAAATCTTCTGATTATTTATCGAAATACTCCTCATACTGGTAGAACACCAGCAGAGTTGTTTCTCAAACGACAGCCACGAACCAGGTTCCAAGGGTTGCCTTGGCAAAAAAACTCTCCTCAGCCTAAGCCTAGAATGAGTCTAAGCCCTAAAACAAGATTGGAAAGTTCTGTTCAAGAAAGAAGGTATCCTCTTCAAAACAGAAAACCAGTGGTTATGTTTGAATTGTAAATATGAAAAAATAAGTTCATATATTTTGTTGTGTATACCATGCAAGTTATGTATAATGATTATGTTGTTATGATTACTTCTTCAATAAGGAAGGAAAAGTGTTAGAGAGCTCCATCTGGTGGACTACTGATATAATGCAACTACTGATGTATTAATAATAAAAGGTCATGTGGCAAAGTCACATGATGACAGTTTCTGTTAAGGAGACATCTTGTAGAGTGTGTTTGTTAGTGGTCTCTGTATAAAGATATCATACCCAGCAAGCTCACTCCCAGCAAGCTCTCTCCAACCTCCACCAACCTTCAACTGTCATCTTTGCAGTGCTCCTTTGAATATCTGAGCTGAAATTAATTGGTGCAAATTACCAATGCAAATGCAGTGGCTTCATTAAAAAACCTTAACCAAACATGCCGCTGAAACCTCTGAGTTCCACACGCAATCCAGGTTTCCCCCGCTGCCAGTGAGTTGGCAGGTGAAACTTCTGTCCATTGTCACCAAACAGATAGATATGTCTACCAGAAGGTTAGAACTACCCAAGGCTGTCTTGTATTATGTCACCTGTACAGTCATGGAGATTTGAGCTGATTTGTTAACATTCTACAGATATCGCTTGTTTCAACAGATTCTGAAAAACCGTCTTTTAACTGCAAAATAAACACTTGTACCTAAAATTGATTCTTTAATAAAATCTTTCCTGCTAGCGTTACTAATACTCACCATCGATTCCATTCCCCTCCACGGCCATTGTCTCAACCTAAACCAGACTGTTCGTAGTCAAGTTTCTGTCCCTGCCATAGTACTGCAAAGGCCCTAACCAAAGTCATAAATGACATCCACTGTGACTGTGACCGTGGTGCATTAACCTGAACTGAGTTGCTGACCCCATATCATCGACATTAGAAAGACTGCCTACTACCACCTCCATAACATCACCTACCTCTTCCACTGCCTCAGTCCATCTGTCACTGAAAACTCATTCATGAATTTGTTACTTCCCAACTTGACTATCAGGCCTCCTATCGAACAGCTTCCATATTCTTCAGGTTATGCAAATCTCTTCTCCCAGTGTGCTATCCTGCACTAGATCCCACTCATGCTCTTGCTCACCTACATGGACTTCCGGTCCCCAAATGCCTCCAATTTAAAATTCTCAGCTTTGTGTTTAAATCCCATTATGGCCTCACTCCTCTCTATCTCTGTAGCCATCTCTAGCCCTACAAACCACCCCACAAACTTTCTATTCCTCTGACTCCAGCCATTTGCGCATTCCCCTCCCTTCACCACACCATTGGTAGACGTGCCTTCAATTGTCTATGCTCCACTCCCTGGAGTTCCCTCCCTAAATCCTTCTGTCTCTCCTCCTTTAATTCCCTCCTTAAAACTTTTTTGGTCACCCTTCTTAATATTTCTTTTGTTTTGGTATCCGTATTTGTCTGATTACATCTCTGTAAAGTGCTTTGGGATGTTTTTCTACATTAAATGCATTGTTGAATTTTAAAAAAAATTGTTCCTGGGATGTGGGCATCGCTGGCAAGGTCAGCATTTATTGGCCATCCCTAATTGCCCTTGAGAAAGTGGCGGTGAGCCGCCTTCTTGAACTGCTGCAGTCTGTGTGGTGAAGATACTCCCATGGTGTTGTTAGTGAGTGAGTTCATGATTTTGACCCTGCAACGATGAAGGAATGGCAATATATTATAAGGTATATATAGCTGAAGAGAAGGAAGAGCTACTTATGGATAAAGAGGGAGTCTAATAGTTAAGAATGAAGGTATGATACATGTTGTATATGCATGCCTGTTTACTGTGTGATGTCTGTAACACTGTTATGCAACACTGAATGTACCCTTACACTGTACACACCTTACCTATACACCAGAGGGTGCTGCTGCTGGAGACCTAAGGGTTACCTGCTCACTGCAGATAACCCAATATAAAAAGAAGCTCACAGCTTGTTGTACTCACTCGGGAGCTGCAAATAAAGGACTACAGATCCACACAGTTTCAGTATCAAACCCTGCCTTGTGGAGTCATTACTAAAGGTGCCTACATACACTACAACTGGCAACGAGAATACGAGGTTACGAAAAACACGCTCAACATGTCGAATCTCAGCATCTTTCAGCAATTTACCGGTGGGGAAGATTGGGACACTTAAGTAGACTGGCTGCACCGTACGACTTTGGCAATCACCTAAATTAAGCACTAAGGGACCCTAAACCGCCGAGATCAGTGCACTACATGGATACTTCTAAGGGTAGAAACGCTGCCTCAAGTCCCGCAACCCTGAGTCCGCCACATGGGGCAAACCGGAGGGCCCCGTGCTGGCGCTGTGGAGGAAACCACGCCGCATCTCTGATGAGTTGGCTGATTACCGGGGCTCCGACACAGATGAAGGTGAAGTTGCTCAACTCCTGGAAGAAGAGTATGGAACTCATACCTGCTCCACCGAAAGTACCCTGTGGAAGATGAAAGTAGACATCGATGGGGTCCCAGTTTCTATAGAGAGCGACACAGGGGCGAGCCAGTCTGCGATGAGCCAAGCGACCTTTGAAGAACTTTGGATGAATCTCGCCAGTCGACCACAACAGCATCCTGTCCAAGCGAAGCTGCTCCCAGGCCTCTGGGCTCTGGCACTTGACCTCGAACATGGATCTATCGCTGCATCCGGAGGTTCCACAGTCCAGCTCGATGGCGCGGCGACGACTCCATAGCACCCCGGTGAAATCTCCAGGGTTGAGGATCAAAACTCCACTTTCCGGGCTGAGGCAGCACTCCAAAAGAGGAACATTGATGAAAGAAGTAGATTCCCGACGTCCAGGGTCGAACCTGTGGAAGAAAAGACCACCACAGCCTACCTGCAGGAGAGCCAGAAGATGGCTGCCGCACCACGAGGAGCAGAACCTAAAATCAAAATGGCTGCGGCCATATCACAAGGGGCAGCATTGGAGGAGCATCACGTGACACTGAGCGGCCAATCGAATTTGAAGGCTCACTTAAAGGAGACTGGTAATCAAAGAAATTTAAATGGGAAGTTTCAACTATTTGAGTACAAGGACAATGGGCCCATGTTTCCACATGATTTGCGCCTGATTTTTAGGAGCAACTGGTGGAGAACGGACTATCTTAGAAATCGCAATTCTCCACATTTTTTTTTCTGCAGTTCTAGTCAGGTAGAACAGTTCTACTTTGGAACAGAATTTTTTCTTCAAAAGGGGGCGTGTCTGGCCACTGACGTCTGATTTCAAAGTTTCCACAGTGAAAATGTACTCCAAACTAACTTAGAATGGAGCAAGTGAAGATTTTTGTAGAACTGAAAAAACCTGTTCTACACATTAAAAAATCAGGCGCAGGTTACAAATTAGGCGTCCAGAACGAGGTGGGGGGGAGGGGGGGGGGGGAAGAGAAGTCATTAAATTCTACAATAAATCCTTATTTATACTTTTACAAATATTATACAAATAAATCCAACCTGAATAAACATTTATAAGCAAAGAAAAGATTAAATAAACCATCTTCCTACCTGTGTGAAAGTGCTTCAGTCAGCTCAGCGATGTGGCGTCGTTCCCGCGAACGGGAGGGAGGGGCAGGCAGGCAGTAACCAGGCAGCAAGCAGCCTTCCACTTGAGGTGGAAGCCTTACAGTCAGCTCAGCGTCGTTCCCGCGAATGGGAGGGAGGGAGGGGCAGTAAGCAGGAAGCCTCAGTGCTGATGTGCTGATGGCAATGTGGTTTTATTAAAAAATGTTCAAAAATTAAACAGCTACAAAGAACTACGAAAATGGCCGAGTGCCAATGTTTCCTTCACACTGCGCGTGCGCGAACGCTCCAACGCGCACGCGCAGCGTTGCCGGCAGGAAAAAAACTAATTTAAATAGTACCCGCCCCCTCCCACTTACAAAATCGGCGCGAGTGTAGGCTCCGTCCCCCTGGGCGCCGCGCCAAACAGACAAGGAGCTGCAGGGCTCTCCAGAATCGCGAGTTTTTTTTCCGGCGCCGTTTTAGGCGCGAAAAATGGGCGCCCAGCTCGGAGGGACGCCCGTTTTTTATCGTGTGGAAACTTGGGCCCTATCAAACTAAAGATGCAATTAAAGGGTGCAAGTATGAAAATGTATGCAATGTAACCATAACTTGTGATGCTGGTTTAACTAATGGAACTGATAAGATGAATACAGGTGTCAGTAAAGTTAAGAACATGTTTATTATGCTTAACAATAATTATAGGGAATGTGAAATGCCTAATGTAACCATGTTGAAACCAGGACACCCAAAAGTGATGCAAATGATAGTCGAGCCTGCATTGTAAATTCTATGTATGATCAGAGCCAAGGTGTCATGTATACTGGTAGGACACTGCCAAAGGACTTTGGGTCCTTCAGGGACCATGCTGATGCCAATGGAATCCCCCTGTGGGAGACCCCCAGGTCCAGCAGGCTACCTGACCATATAGCCTGAACCTTTGGAACGAATGTGATGCCCCTTGCAAGACACACACACATCCAGTGGGAGCACACCCACTACAGGGACAGTGGTCAATGGGCAGCCCAGCCACCACCAATGGTAACCTGCACCAGATCAGCCCTACAACCTTTGGCCACCAGGGCCAACACCAGGAGCGTGAGGCCAACTTCACTGGCAAACCTTGGGATGACCTGACCCTCATCCCAATTGGTGACCCTCATCCCAATTGGTGGCCCACCCAGTCTTGTGACCCTGCCCACCACCCCACAACTACCCACATCACATTGTATACACACCACCCACTGCTGCCATGGCTACCCCCCCCCCCGTGGGATCCCACAACAGTAACACCCACATGGTCTGTGAGTGAGGGAAGGGAAACATATGAGGCCAGCCTCAAGCACAGGGATCACACCTGGCAACCACACAACCCTCACCACAACCTCCCATAGCCCACCACTGATCACCTCCCCTGGTCATGACAATAAGGATATGAAAAATGCTTATGGGGGAGTGTTGTTGTGTATGCATGCCTGCTTACTGTGTGATGTCTGTAACACTGTTATGCAACACTGAATGTACCCTTACACTGTACACACCTTACCTGTACACCAGAGGGTGTTGCTGCTGGAGACCTTAGGGTTACCTGCACACTGCAGGTAGCCCAGTATAAAAAAGAGCTCACAGCTTGTTGTACTCACTCAGGAGCTGCAAATAAAGGACTACAGGTTTACACAGTTTAATTATCATACCCTGCCTCGTGGAGTCATTACTAAAGGTGCCTACATACAATAGAGACATTAAATAAATATTTTGTATGTTTTTACAAATGATGGTGCAAGTGTACTAGACGGGGATGTGGAAGGAATGTTGTAGCTAACTGTAGAAAATGAATTGGTTCTGAAGTTAATGTGTATAAGTCATCCAGCCATGAAGCAGTAACAACTGGCACTGATATAGCACCTTCAACATTGAAAAAAATGGTCCAAGGCACTTTGTAGAAACATAAGGGAAAAAATGGACACTGTGCCAAAGAAGATCTTAGTGGAGAGGCTGACCAAAAGCTTAGTCAAAGAGGCAAAGAGGTGGGTTTTGTGGAAGGGTTTAAAGTCGGAGAGTTGAGGAGAAATGGAGAAGTTTCGAAACAGAATTTCAGAGATTGTGACCTAGATGCCTAAAGGCATAGTTTCCAGTGACGGGGGTGAAGAGAAGGAGGATGCACAAGAGGATGGAGTAAGAAGAACAGAGATCTTGAAGATAGGATTGTAGGACTGAAGGACGCTACAGAGACAGGGTTGGGCAAGGTCATGAAGGGATTTAAACATGAGAATTTGAGGATTTGGGGGATTTGGAGCCAATATAGGTTAGCTATATAGATGGGCAAGCAGGACTTGATGCTGAGGGTTCAGCTTGAGGCTGTGGCCAGGGAGGGGAATGGAGCAAGTACAGAGTATGTGGCAGGGGCCGAAGATGAAGAATAAGTTAGAGAGGATGGATGGTGAATAAACATGGCCTTTCTAGCATTGCACATATTCCAAGAACAAATATTATAAAAACTAATACAAAAATAAAATACTGCAGATACTGGAAATCTGAAATAAAAGCAGAAAATGCTGGAAATACTCAGCAGGTCAGGTAGCATCTGTGGAGCGAGAAACAAAGTTAAGGTTTCAGTTCCATGACTTTTCATCAGAAGTAACCTAACCTAAAGAAACTAACCGCCTTCAGCAAAATTAAGAAAACAGGTCCATGAATGGTCTTAAAATACTAACTGAATCTTCTGACTGTGCCTTTTAAATTAACTCCCAGCAAATCTAGAAGCCCATTATACATTGGTGCACCTGATGTCCTACATGCTCGCATATTGTGGTTTTAGGCAGGAGCTTCCTGCACCAGTTACAAATGCAGGCGGAAACGTATGGGATATGCAAACGGTGTGGATCTGCACTCTATTTTACATAGCCCATTACTTCTTTTGCATGACTGTTTTTGGACTGTAATGTTTTCCTGAATAAAATCACACAAATAATGAAATGCAGTCTTCCTATCTCCCACATGCAGGCAGCCCCGCTTAATGATACTATTCAAATGCAGGCACCATCTTCACATCATTAATCATTTACAATATCTTCATCTGTTTATACTTTACTGCCATGCAAAGACGAGGCGCAGACAACTCACCACAACAGCAATAACCATTAACTCCATTCCATGTATCTTTGTACAGGTACAAGAAATATTCATTATTGTACATAATTGCATACATATGCCCTTCTGAAGTCCACTATTGACTTTGATCAATATTTTCCTCCCAGTGGAAGAACTGAATATTTGTCATGTCTTCAAGCTCAGATGTAGGTTTGTGTTTCCTTATCGCAAAGCTTGTGGAAACATTTTCCAAAATACTTGCCTCTTTTCACCATTGTATTTTGGAATGAAAAACATTAGCATAGGTTCTACAACAGTCCATTTTATCTATTTGTTAAACTATTTCCTGATTCAATGTTATCATTCACATTTATATCTCTCAATTTCTCTATGTTTAAGATGATTAAAGGAGTTGATAGGTTAGATAGAGAGAAACTATTTCCTCTGGTGATGGAGTCCAGAACAAGGGAGCATAATCTTAAAATTAGAGCTCGACCATTCAGGGTGATGTCAGGAAACAGTTATTCACACAAAGCGTAGGGGAAATCCGGAACTTTCTCCCCAAAAAGCTGTTGAGGCTAGGTCAATTGAAAATTTCAAAACTGAGATTGATAAATTTTGTTACACTTTTGGTTAAAGAACCAAGGCGGGTAGATTGAGTTAAGATATAGATCAGCCAAGATCTAATTAAATGGCAGAACAGGCTTGAGGGGCTGAATGGCCTCCTCCTGTTCCTATGTTCTTATGTGACTGGCTCAGTCATTCTACAGTTTCTCTTGGGAAAAGAAAACCACAAATGTTGTCATATAATCATTCACACCTGTATCTCTCATCTTCAATTTATTTTTCACTGCCTCAATTTTTCTACATTTTGTCACAGGTTCTTTTTTTAATATGGAAGATAAAGATATACAACTTCCATAGAATTGAAAATTGTGTTTCATATCAACACGAAAGGTGCACATTTGTGATTGAAATGATCTATAAAATCGATCAAGTGCTTCAATAATGAACAGTACTTTTTCTGTATTGTCCATTCCTCCCAAACTTATGACCATGCAACTATGTGATGGATTGTTGGGAATAGACAGCTAGATACAGATGGTTAGGACATTAGCAGATGGAAGATAAAGTCCACAATACACTTCAATGTTTCTCTTTGTGACTTTTTGACCATCAGAGAAAATACAGGTCGGACAGGAAATAGCTTACACTTCAAACTAACTCATAGCTGCAACATATTAAAATGAAGGAGAGAACAGGGATATTTACCTCTGCAAATACTTATAACAATCTGAGCATTAATCACGAGTGGAAAATATGCATAACAAATTAACCATGTACCATTATAAAACACTTTTGCAGAATTTAAATTACACAACAACATAATTAGCGGAGTTAATTTCCAGGCAAGTCAGTGTAATGGGATAATAGAAGATGACAATGTTAATGCGCTCAGTTACACAGCAATCTGATTCTCATCGGCAACAGAACCAGCATTACGATAAACTTTCTCTTTACCAGGAAATTGTTCTATAGTTTTGTTATTGATGACTTCAGTGCAATCAATCTTGGGAGTGAGAATTTCTCTTTCTGTCAAATGTTCCAGTTATTTTCAAGGTCTGCTGCTGATTGTGAACCTGTAAGGTAAAGGCAAAAAATCTCTACAAAATTTTCATGGGGTAAGTTCACATGTACGCAGACTACACCCAGGTGTATCTCACCACCATCTCTCTTAACATCTCCTCTTCTTTTGTGTTGTCAGATTGCTCGTCTGACATCCAGTCATGTGGATGAGATGCAATTTCCTCCATGGAGAAAGAAGGAAGGAAAGGAAGGAAAGGAAAAGAAATGGAGGGAGGGAAGGAAGGTGTTATGTCTTGAGTAAAGAGTTAGACTAGATACTACAAGCTCAGGGTAAGGTGTGACCGTAGTCCTTTATTACAGATCTCAGAGTGCCTCTCCAACCTGTGAGGCCTCATTATATACAGGTGCTCCCAAGGGATTGTGGGATCCCTTGGGACTCCAGGGGATAAGCCCTCTGATGGTTAGACATGGTATTCACCGGTTTACATACATAACAACACTCCCCCCCCCAAAATCAATAGTGTAACTATTTACAATGCGAGTCAATCTGGGGCCTTCCTTTCCCTGGTTGGTCGGCTCGATGCAAATGCTGGTTTTGGTGAGTCGTTTGCTGCACAGCTGGCCTTGCTGGGCTGCTGTGGGTGATGGGTTATGCTTTGTGGTCAACCGCTGGGTCAGTTGCCACTTGTGTGTGTTTTGGAGGTCGAAAAAGGTAGAGTCTATTGTGGGTTGTTCTGGATAGTCCATAAATCTGAGTTTGGTTTGGTCCAAGTGTTTCCTGCAGGTGAGTCCATTTGAGAGTTTAACCACAAACACCCTATTCCCCTCTTTGGCCAAAACAATGCCAGGAAGCCACTTGGGACCTTGTCCATAGTTCAACACAAATACTGGATCATTTATCTCAATTTCGCGTGACACATTTGCGCGATCATATGTATTCTGTTGAAGCCGCCTGCTCTCTACCTGTTCATGTAGATCAGGGTGGACTAACAAGAGCCTTGTCTTAAGTGCCCTTTTCATGAGCAGTTCAGCGGGAGGGACCCCAGTGAGCGAGTGGGGTCTTGTGCGGTAACTAAGCAGGACTCGGGATAAGTGAGTCTGCAGTGAACCTTCAGTTACCCTTTTCAAGCTCTGCTTGATTGTTTGAACTGCTCGTTCTGCCTGACCGTTGGACACTGGTTTAAACGGGGCAGATGTGACATGTTTGATCCCATTGCGGATCATGAACTCCTTTAACTCGACACTGGTAAAGCACGGCCCATTGTCACTCACAAGGACATCAGGCAGGCCGTGCGTGGCAAACATGGCCTGTAGGCTTTTAATGGTGGCAGCGGACGTGCTTGCTGACATTATCACACATTCAATCCATTTGGATTACGCATCTACAACCACTAAGAATATTTTTCCCAAGAATGGCCCTGCATAGTCGACTTGGACCCTGGACCACGGTTTGGAGGGCCAGGACTATAAACTTAGTGGCACCTCCCTGGGTGCATTGCTTAACTGGGAACATGTATTACATTTGTGCGCGCAGAACTCTAAGTCTGCATTGATACCAGCCACCACACATGGGATCTGGCTATCGCTTTCATCATTACGAAGCCTGGGTGGGTGCTGTGGAGATCACTGATGAAAGTGTCCCTGCCCTTTTTTGACACCACTACCTGATTACCCCATTGGAGGTAGTCTGCCTGTATAGATATTTCATCTCTGCGCTGCTGGAACGGCTGTATTTCTTCCTGCATCTCTAATGGGGCACGAGACCAACTCCCGTGGAGCACACAGTTTTTTACTAAGGAAAGTAAGGGGTTCCTGGCTCGTCCAGGTTCTAATCTGTCGGGCAGTAACAGGCGATTGCTTATTCTCGAATGCTTCCATTACCATAACTAAATCTGCGGGCTGTGCCATCTCCACCACTGTGGTGGGCAATGGCAGCCTACTGAGAGCATCGGCACAGTTTTCTGTGTCTGGCCTGTGGCGAATGGCGTAGTTGTATGTGGACAATATGAGCGCCCATCTCTGGATGCGGGCCGATGCACTTATATTTATCCCCTTGTTTTCAGAAAAGAGGGATATAAGTGGCTTATGGTCGGTTTCCAATTCAAATTTGAGCCCCAACAGATATTGATGCATTTTCTTTACCCCGTAAACACACACTAACGCTTCTTTTTTGATCATGCTGTAGGCTCTCTCGGCCTTAGACAGACTTCTGGATGCATAAGCAACCGGTTGCAATTTCCCCAAATCATTAGCTTGTTGCAATACACAACCGACCACGTACAACGACGCATCACATCATCACATGCTAGTACCAAATGCTATGTTATGTTCAAGCAATTTGTTTGAACATAACAGCTTCCTAGCTTTCTCAAAGGCATTTTCTTGGCTTTTACCCCATACCCACTCATCTCCTTTACGCAGTAAAGAATGCAGGGATTCTAACAATGTGCTAAGACCTGGTAAGAAGTTACCAAAGTAGTTCAAGAGTCCTAGAAACAACCGCAGCTCCGTCACGTTCTGTGGTCTTGGTGCGTTCTTGATTGCCTCCATCTTCGAAGCGGTGGGCCTGATGCCATCTGCTGCGATTCTTCTCCCCTGGAACTCCACTTCAGGCAGCCAGGAAAATGCACTTTGAGCGTTTTAGCCTGAGCCCCACACAATTGAGCCGACTAAGAACCTCCTCCAGGTTCTGCAGGTGTTCAACGATGTCCCGACCTGTAACCAAGATGTCGTCCTGGAAGACCATGGTGTGCGGGACTGACTTCAGCAAGCTTTCCATGTTCCTCTGGAATATCGTCGCGGCCGATCGAATCCCAAATGGGCGTCTGTTGTAAATGAAGAGACCTTTGTGTGTGTTGATGCAGGTGAGGCCTTTCAATGATTCCTCCAGCTCCTGTGTCATGTAGGCCGAGGTCAAGTCCAACTTCGTGAACGTTTTTCCTCCCGCCAGCGTTGCAAAGAGGTCGTTGGCCTTTGGTAGCGGGTATTGATCCTGCAGTGAGAAACGATTGATCGTTACTTTGTAATCACCACAGATTCTTAAGGTGCCGTCTCCCTTGAGGACTGGAACAATCGGATTGGCCCACTCATTGAATTCAATTGGCGAAATGATGCCCTCTAGTTGCAGCCTGTCCAGCTCGATCTCCATCCTCTCTCTCATCATGTAAGGTACCGCTCTCGCCTTGTGATGGATGGGTCGCACCCCCGGAATCAAATGGATCTGTACTTTCGCTCCTTGGAACTTCCCGATGTCTGGTTCGAACAGCGAGGGGATCTTGTTTAGGACCTGGGCACATGAGGTGTCATTGACATATGAAATCGCTCAGATGTCGTCCCAGTTCCAACATATCTTTCCCAGCCAACTCCTGCCCAACAGCATGGGGCTATCGCCCGGTACCACCCAGAGTGGTAACTTATGCACCGTTCCATCGTAGGAGACCTTTACGGTAGCACTGCCAATTACAGGAATCAGTTCCTTTGTGTATGTTCTCAGTTTAGTACGATTGGGAATCAGGACTGGCCTTGAGGCCTTGCTGCATCACAATTTAGTGAAAGTTATTTTGCTCATTATGGACTGGCTTGCGCCCATGTCTAGCTCCATGGGCACCGGGAGTCCATTTAATTCAACCTTCAGCATTATCGGGGGACATTTTGTGGTAAGTGTGTGCACCCCATATAACTCTACCTCATTGGTCTGAGGCTCTGGTTCGTCGTGATCCACCATGGATCTGTCCTCCTCTGCAACATGGTGGTTTGCAGGATTAGCAGGGTTTGCAGCTCGCCTGCACATGCGTTGGAGGTGTCCCATTGTTCCACAGCCCTTGCAAACATATCCTTTGAAGTGGCATGAATGGAAATGATGATCACCCCCTGCAGTGCCAACAAGGTGTTTATGGCCTTGTATTCACCATCCTTGATGGTGGACTCTGAGTCATCTGTGGACGTGCAGCTGCAGGCGTGTAAGTCCTGCCCTGTACATTTCAATTTGAAAACAACGCTACTTTGTTAACAGTACTTGCAGCAGCACTAGTGGGCTGAGAAATGTGTTAGGTATTGTCACTGGTGACGATAAATGCCTGGGCTATCACTATGGCTTTACTCAAGTTTGGGGTCTCTACAGTCAAAAATATGCGAATGCCAAGTACAAAGAAGTCCCTGAGCATGTGCTCCAAGTGTTCTTCAAATTCACAATGTCCTGCAAGGCGCCTTAGCTCGGCGACGTAGCTCGCCACTTCCTGGCCTTCCGACCTCTTGTATGTGTAGAACGTTTTCCTTCAGGTTTAGATGCTGCTGGACCAGTGTGCACAATTCATCGTACGACTTTTCTGTGGGTTTCGCTGGAGCGAGCAGGTTTTTCATGAGACCATATGTTGGTGCCCCGCAAACGGTGAGGAAGATCGCCCTTTGTTTGGCAGTGTTCGCTTCTCCTTCCAGCTCGTTGGCCACAAAGTATTGGTCGAGTTGCTCCACGAAGGTTTCCCAATCATCTCCCTCCGAAAATTTCTCCAGGATGCCCACGATTCTCTGCATTGTTGCGGTGTGGTTCGTCATCTGTATCTTGTCGCCAGTTGTTATGTCTTGAATAAAGAGTCAGACTAGATACTGCAAGCTCAAAGTAACGTGTGACCGCAGTCCTTTATTACAGATCTCAGAGTGCCTCTCCAGCCTGTGAGGCCTCCTTATATACAGGTGCTCCGAAGGGATTGTGGGATCCCTTGGAACTCCAGGAGATAAGCCCTCTGATGGTTAGACATGGTATTTACCGGTTTACATACATAATAGAAGAAAGGAAGGAAGGAACAAAGGAAGGAAGAAAGGAAGGAAGGAAGGAAGAAAGGAAGGAAGGAGAAAGAAGAAAGAATTACATTTATTTTGCGCCTTTAACAACCATCGGACGTCTCAAATCACTTTACAGCCAATGAGGTATTTTTGGAGTGTAGTCACTGTTGTAATGTAGGAAACGTGGCAGCCAAAATGCACACAAGCAAGCTCCCACAAACAGCAATACGATAATGACCAGAAATATCTGTTTTTTATGTTGATTGAGGGATAAATATTGGCCAGGATGCCGGGGATAACTCCCTTGCTCTTCTTCCAAATAGTGCCATCGGATCTTTTAGAAGATTGAAGCCAGTATATTCGTTCTCTGGCATAAACCTCATACACTCAACATTAATTCCATCCCTCCTCCCCAGCTACTGTCTCAGACTGATTTATACTGTTTACAACCTTGGTCATCTCCAGACTCAACTCGAGTATTCCAATGTTCTCCTGGCTGACCTCCCATCCACCACCCACCATAAATTTTAGTTTGTCCTAATTGCTGCTGCCAGTATCCTATCCCAAAGTTATACTCACCCATCACCCCTGAGCTTGCTGACCTACATTGGCTTCCAGTTCCCGAACCCATCAAATTTAAAATGTTCTTTATTGTGCTTAAATCATCTCCATGGCCTCACCCCTCCAAATATCTGTAACCTCCTCTAGCCCTACAACCCTCCAAGAACTCTGGGTTCCTTCAATTCTGGTATTTTCTGCATCCCACAATTCCTTCGTCCCACCATTAGTGACTGTGCCTTCAGTTGTCTAGGCCCGACATGTTGTGTACCTAAATAAACAGATTAACTGAACCAGGAGTAAAGTAACTAACTGTATCCTTTATAACAACTCCCAAAATGGTGTCCCAAAACCAGCATGAACCAGAATGATTATATCAGTGTGTGAATAGCTCCCGCAGGATCCTAATGCCTGTCTAGTGTCCTGTAACAAACAAATAGAGTATGAACACAACACTGCTCTGTAATTATCTCCCTAAACTTCTCCGCCTCTTCACCTCGATCTCTTCCATTAAATGCAATTTGTTGTTGTATAAATATGTAGATAACCATAGCTGTAGAACTAAAATATATGATTAAAGTGTCAACCAAGGCATTTACAAGCATGCAGTGAGCAAGCTTACTGTTTTACTAATAATTGATTGTATTTTATATTTCTCACAATGGTCAACAATTTTACCTTTTATTCGTTTATCAAATTTCTGCTGTTTTATATATATATATATAAAACACACATATATTTGATGTAAAAAGCAAGATTTAGTCCAAAAAAAGTATTCACAGAATGAATTACAGCTTTGATTATTAATCAGATAAATATTCCTCCTGGTTTAAATTCTGGTCTTTGCTACTGGGTCTGTTTAGGCATCTTGGTACTATTCCTGCAGTAGGGGACCTGCCTTTGTTCCCTCAATTGCTCCAGCAGCACCTCCACTGCCAGGTCACTGAATCTTTGAGCATGTTGTTTGGATATTCTGCAAATGTTGAAAAATATCGGCCAGTTTGTTCACAGAGTGACTTGAGTATTGCAGCTATTCACCAGTACACACACTAAAACAGCAGTCACACAGTTCACAGAGTGACTTCAGTGATGTAGTGATCGCTCAGAATTCAGAACAGAAAAATTCAGCACCATTATCGGAGTGAATCAATTCCTCACTCTTTAAGGGGTCCATTCAACCATTGCGTATCGAGGAAATCATGCCCCCAGTTGGGAAGGTTGTCCATCATCAGTCCCGATGTCTGGACACCCCGCCAATGAGATGCAAATAAGACCCGGCCATCAAAACATTACGGGCGTTCTGGCCACGTGATTGGGCGGCCGGAAATGACTGTATGGTCCAGCCTTTGCCTATATACTGCTCCGGGGAAAATCTATCCCATTGCCTTCACATCCTTGAGGACATCCCAGAGTACTTAATAAATTTTCTGAAGCGCAATCATTGTTGTTACGTAAGGAAGTCCAGAAGCCAATTAGCACAGAGTAATGTTTTTCAAATGAACGAATGAATGAACATACAATCTGGATTTGGAGGTGATGGTTGAGAAGGGAATGTTTGGAGGAGTGTCACGGGATCTTTTAGGTTCACCTGAGCACGCAAGCAAGATCTTAGTTTAACACTGCATCTGAATATGGCACTTCTGACAGTGCAGCACTTCCTCAGTACCGCATTCAAGTATCAGCCGAAGTAATTGTGATCCCACATAATCCCACAACCTTCTGACTCTGAGGCAACAGTGTTACCACATGAGCCAAGCTGACACCTATGTAGGTTTTATGTTTCTTTGAAAAAACTGAAGATGTTGGTGGTTTTAGCTGACGTGATTTTTTCAGCTGAATTGAATCCATAATAGTGGAAGAAATTTCATGTGGGACACATACTGGTTTCTCATTCTGATCTTAAATAGCAATTTATCTCTACATAGTCAAAGTTATTGGTTTTGTGTTAAAGAAAACAATGAGACCAATTATAACCCCTAAAAATGGGTGGGATGTTAAATTGTAAAAGATCTCAATTCCGAACCCAACCTGCCTTGAACCCAGCCACCTCTGGATTCAACAGAGGCAGGACAGGGGGTGGAAAACCAAAACGTTCCCAGGAGGCGGGTCCCTCACTTAAATAATTTAATAAGGCTGTGCACCGCAGATTTGATCTCTCCCAGCATTATCGCTAGCCAGCCGGGTTTCCTGGGCCTCAGGAAATCCAATAGATAAAGGGTGGCGAGGACTGCTGCATGGAAGGGGTAGGTGCTTTCCCAGCATTGTTTGTGAGCCAGGAGAAGCAGGAACGCTTCCCCTCGGCACACCCAAGCAAAGCAGTTTCCCACTCCATGCAATCGGATCCACCCACCCCGCCATGGATTGGAACCCCACCCACAATCACCAACCCCAACACAATCACTGACCTTCCCCCGCCCCCGCAACCACTGACACCCCCACTCCCGTGATCGGTGACCTCCCCATAATCACTGACTGAACCCCCTGATCACCAACCTCCCCGACTCTCCTGTCCCACCATTTCTGTCCTGATCTTTCTCCGACCCCCCGCTGCGATCAGCCCCTGACCCTCCAAACCATGCTGTACCCACCACCCTTACTCGCGATCTCTATCCTAAGCAGCAAGAAACCTAGCTGATCCTGGGCTGTAATCTCTTCTGGGGTGTTTCACCCTTCCCGCCCCCCCTGCCCCCCGCCAGAGAGCCAAGCCCATCAATCAGGCTGGCTTTGGGGCGAGGAAGCTGTAAATAAAAACACGTACACTGTGGAGTTAAAACCTATGGCGTTCCGGGAACTGCCATGTTTCCTGACCACAACTCTCCCTCCTGCTTGGAAATCCCGCCTCAGTAAATATCGGGGCAAATTTACTCGTCACTGCCTCCTTACGAGCAGCAACCCTAACTGTCCCATCTTACTCTCTCACATACCTTTCCGTCCAGCACTCTCACTGGAGGCCAATCTTGCCAATCTCCTCCCCGTTCAACTCACACCTCCACCCCCCCCCCCCCAGCACTGACCCTGTGGACGCTGGCAGTGGGCCAGAAATCACCGAATCTAACCACAACTCCCTGCAGAATGACCGTTCACTTGCGAACAAGGCACAAGGCCCTTCCCATATATGAGCTTATCGTGGATGATGGCATCGACATCATGGCCCTGATGGAAAATTGGTTGAGGGGCGATGACACCTTACCCTAAAGTGAAGCCTCCCCGCCTGGCTATATCTTCCACCACTTGCCCCGCTCAGACCGCCATGCTGGCACGCCTTGGTCTGTCCCCCTACTCCTCCAGCAATTTCTTCTCCTCATTCTCTACCGCCCGCCCAAGCACCATCAAAATATTATTACCGATATTTCTTCACTACTTTCCTCCCTCTGCATCGAACAACTTCTCATTCTCGGTGATTTCAACCTCCATCTCAATTCATCATGCTCTCTCTCTTCTGAGTTCACTAGCCTCCTATCCTTGCTTAATTTCCCCCTCCATGTAAACTCCCCAACCCATATTCACGGCCACCCCCTCGACCTTACAATCTCTCCTGGCCTCGCTACTCCCATCATGTCAACCGCAGATAAGGCCATCTCTGACCACTTCCTCGCATCGCTCTCCACCAACATCTCCCTTACACCCCCAACATCCCAACCCTACCTCCTTCTGTGTCCACCCCAGGAAAAAACTCTCTCCCAACTCTCTTACAACTGCGCTCAAGAACTCCCAATTGCCCAGCCTTTGGCTGTCCATTCACCATGACATTTCTGCTCCTACCGATCTGCTCAATCACACCCTCACCACCACTTTTGATGCCCTAGTCCCTGTTAAAACAATTACTCTCTTTCACCCTGGCTATTTCCCCGGTACAGCCCTGATCTTCGCTCACTTATGTCCAAGAGACGCAGACTCGAACGGATGTAGCGGATAAATGGTTGAGCCATTCACCGCCAGATCTGACTGGACCACATAAAGCATTATCAGGTCCTGCTCTCATCTGCCAAAATCTTCCTGTTCCCTTGATCCTATTCCCACCAAACGGCTGACCACCCAACTTCCTTTTCTGGCTCCCATGTTAGTTGACAATGTTAACGGTTCTTTCTCCTCAGGTACTGTCCCACTCTCCCTCAAATCTGTCGTCATCACCCCTCTCCTCAAAAAAACCAACCCTCGACCCCTCCGTCCTTGCAAACTACCACCCCATCTCCCAAGTCCTTGACCATGATGTCGCTTCCCATATTCATGCCCAGCTTTCCCACAATTCCATTTTTGATCCCTCCAATTAGGTTTCCGTGCTTGCCACAGTACCGAAACGGCTCTCATCGAAGTCACACAAATGCCATCCTTTGTGACTGTGACAAAGGCAAACTATCCCGCCTCATTCTTCTTGACTTGTCTGCAGCCTTTGACATGGTTGACCACTCTATCCTTCTCCAACACCTCTCCACTGTCATCTAGCTGGGTGGGCCTGCATTTGCCTGGTTCCATTCTTATCTATCTAATCGTAGCCAGAGAATCGCCTGCAATGGTTTCTCTTCCCGTCCCCGCATCGTTACCTCTGGTGTTCCCCAAGGATCTATGCTTGGCCCCCTCCTATTTCTCATCTACATGTTGCCCTTTGGCGACATCATCGGAAAACACAGCGTCAGTTTCCAGCTCTACCTCTCGACCCCTCCACGATATTTAAATTGTCAGACTGCTTGTCCGACATTCAGTTCTGGCTGAGCAGATATTTTTACCATTTGAATATTGAGAAGACTGAAGCCATTGTTTTCGGTCCCTGCCGCAAAGTCCATCCCTAGCCAGTGACTCCATCCCTCTCCCAACTTCTGTCTGAGGCTCAACCATTTCACACTTGGGACTGGGTTTAAATCCATACCAGAATAATGAGGTAAAAGTCTCCTCTTTTACAGATAGCAGTGCCATTTGAAATGCCTCTGGACAGTGCCAACCCAATTCTTGATGAATGCAAATCCACAGCATAAAATTGTCATAATTTTGAGAATAATTGATACTACATTGGCAGCCACATTTGGTGTTGCAAATGGAAATGTAATTCTAGTGCTTGTCTGAGTTTGAAATAAACCTGCAATGTTGGAACGCATGATTGAGTTGTGATATGCCTGACCTGAGAGAATTTAATGTTGATGTTGGCAATGGATGCAAAAAGTGAAAAATATTCCATTCACCAATGCTGATCTCCCTCATGTTAATGAGCACCGATGTAAGTATATAAATGACCTGACGCAAGTTGTATTTTATTACCATAAGCTACGCAGTGCCTTTTGTGCCCAATCTCATCATCATCATAGGCAGTCCCTCGAAATCGAGGAAGACTTACTTTCACTCTAAAAGTGAGTTGTTAGGTGACTGAACAGTTCAATACAGGAATTACAGTCTCTGTCACAGGTGGGACAGACAGTCGTTGAAGGAAAGGGCAGGTGGGATTGGTTTGCCGCATGCTCCTTCCGCTACCTGCGCTTGTTTTCTGCATGCTCTCGGCGACGAGACGCAAGGTGCTCAGTGCCCTCCCGGATGCACTTCCTCCACTTAGGGCAGTTTTTGGCCAGGGAGTCCCAGGTGTTGGTAGAGATGTTGCATTTTATCAAGGAGGTTTTGAGAGTGCCCTTGAAATGTTTCCTCTGCCCACCTTGGGCTCGCTTGCGTATAGGAGTTCTGAGTAGAGTGCTCGCTTTGGGAGTCTTGTGTCAGGCATGCGAACAATGTGGCCCGCCCAGCGGAGCTGGTCGAGTGTGGTCAGTGCTTCGATGCTGGGGATGTTGGCCTGATCGAGGACGCTAACATTGGTGCGTCTGTCCTCTCAGAGGATTTGCAGGATCTTGTGAAAACATCGTTGGTGGTATTTCTCCAGAGATTTGAGGTATCTACTGTATATGGTCCAGGTCGCTGAGCCATACAGGAGGGCAGGTATCACTACAGCCCTGTAGACCATGAGCTTGGTGCCAGATTTGAGGGCCTGATCATCAAACACTCTTTTCCTCAGGTGGCCGAAGGCTGTGCTGGTGCACTGGAGGCAGTGTTGAACCTTGTCGTCGATGTCTACCCTTGTTGATAATAGGCTCCCGAGGTATGGAAAGTGGTCCACATTGTCCAGGGCTACGCCGTGGATCTTGATGACTGGGGGGCAGTGCTGTGTGGCGGGGTCAGGTTGGTCTGATGATCATCTACCATGCTGAACATTCTCGATGTTCCCTCATGGGAGGACAGTTGAATGCCCTATTCACATGGGAGTAAAAACTAGGCACATTATCATCAGACTTTCAACTGTAGAGTGCATATTTGAACTCAGTCAATGAGTGGCTTATAATTAGTCATGATTTTTTTCAATTAAGAAAATGATTCTGCATGTTAATAATGGCAGTAGCCCCAGCATCACCATCATTGCCACTACCTTCTGCAGCTAACTTCAACAGCACTGAGAAGAAATTGTCATCCTTTCCCATATCTTTTACCTACCTCACACACATAACTATTGCATCTGCTGCTTCATTGGACAGTTTAAGGCTACCCCTATCTTTTAAAATAAATATTTGACCTTGGTGAGCTTTTGTGCCATACAGGATGACAGACGTCAGTGCTGAGGACTAGAACATTATCTCATTTCAGGCATCCACTGCTAGCATAAAGCACTCAGAGAACATGTGTAGGAGAGTTGGCTGAAGAGCAAGCTCCCTCTACTTAGCACTGGTGATGCGCCTCCCCCCCCCCACCCCCCGGCCCACCCCCAAGCTCACAAAGGCACCTCTACTACATTTGTGTTACATTCTTATTTCACACACCATCCATTATTGTGCCCTTTGAGAAGTTAGTGTCAAAGTAGGGACAGTTTAATGCTGTGGCTCGACACATCAGACTTCATTTGATAATAGTACTAATTTTTGTTTGCCATGAAAAAAGTAAGTTGTCAAGCGTGGTGAAGGATCAGGGATATTTACGGGTTTGGAAGGAGGTGTGGAACAGCTGGGAAACCCGGGAATGCAGGTTTAATAGGGGGACCTCATTTAATTTTTTTTTCCCCATTTCCCAGCCGACAGCCAGCCAGATTGAGGGGCTGGCTAGCTGTCAGGCGGGAAGGCCTGCACTGGTAGGCCGCAGCCGGGGTGCGGAGAGGAGGCAGGGAAAGATTGTGGAAGGAAGGTCGGGACAGATCATGGACAGAAGGTCAGCGGGGGAGATCGTGAAGGTGGGAGGGAAATTAGATCGCGGGGTGGAGGGAAGCCGATCGCGGCTAGGGAAACAAGTTTGCTTGAGAGACTGGGATGAAGGACTCCTGCTCTTCCTGGCACACATGCAGTGCTAGAAAGCCACTTACCTGCTGGATCCAGCTCTTCTCGTCTCCGCTCACCTGTCGGGATTCCCAAGCCCCAGAAACTTGTGTTGGAGACATTAAATTAAATATGAGTAGAGGTGGGGAGTTGTTCGGGAGGCATGCTTGACACAGCATCTCAGAAAAGCAGGCAGAACACTTCATTAAAATATTTAACTCATGCTCCCACTGTGCAGTTAGGAGTCTGACTTAAATTTAATGCTAGCTAGCCAGGTTTCCCTTGGGCTCGGGAAACCCATAATGGAGACAGGGACAGCTGGATCAAGCAGGTACGGCTTTTTATGCCAAAACAAAATACTGCGGATGCTGGAAATCTGAAATAAAAACAGAAAATGCTGGAAATATTCAGCAGGTCAGGCAGCATCTGTGGAGAGAGAACCAGACTTAATAGCCCTGATATTAACTCGGCAATGCGTTGGGGGATGGGGACGGGGTGGGGGTCCGATATCACATGGGAAACCCGGAAGTAAGGTCAGTGCGTATGTCTGTGGCTTTTTAATACAGCCACCCCATTAACATTCTACTTCCAGTTTTGCCGTTGATATCATGGCAGTGGGCATAATAAGGATCCACATGGCATGATGTCAACTCTATTATTTAACAAACTGATTATCTGCACAAACATTTTCATGTCCTTCTGCGCATGCGCGCTTGCACCAAGATCCGGCTGCACATGCGCAGTAACCCACAGTGCAGTGCGGCGTGGCCCACACATTGTTCAGTTCCATGGATCAAGGCCCTGGAAAAGCTTGGATCGAAAGGGGAGAGATGGGGGCATCGAAGGGAGAGAGAGACGGAGAGAGTGACAGGGAGAGAAATGGAGAGAGAGAGTGAAACGGAGAGAGAGAGTGAAACGGAGAGAGAGATGGAGAGAGAGAGAGAGAGAGAGAGAGAGAGAGAGAGAGAGGCGGGAAGATCAGAGGGAGGGAGAGAGGGAGAGGAGGAAATTGGAGGAAGGGAGAGAGATGGGGAGAGATGGGGAGATGGGTTGAGAGAGAGGGGGGGGAAGAGAGAGAGGGGGAGAAAGGAGAGAGAAAGAGACTGGGGAGAGAAAGAGGGGGAGATCGGAGAGAGAGTGGGAGAGACAGGGCAGAGTGACCGAGGGAGACAGGGAGAGAGAGGGGGAGATGAAGAGATAGAGGAAGAGAGAGAAGGGGGGGGGGGTGGCGGGGGGAGAGAGAGAGAGAGAGAGAGAGACAGATGCGGGACAGATGGTGAGATAGAGCGAGAGAGAGGGGGAAACGAGGAGAAGGGTAGATGAGAGAGATGGGGAGAGGGGGTGATCGGAGGAAGGGGGATCGGAGGGAGAGAGAGGGGGAGATTGGAGGCGGGAGAGAGAGAGGGGAGATCGAGGGAATTGAAGGAGGTGGAGAAAGGAGGTCAGGAACTCAGTGGGGGGTGGGGGAGGTGTTGTTAAAAAGTACAGAGAGCACAGTGGGTATGGTGGAAGAATGTGATCCATGTCTAAAGGAGGGGTTGAGAGCGAGAACGTGATCCAGATGGTAAGTAAGACTGGACGAAATCCAGAAGTCACAACAATATCACTATTCACTTCATACTCAGCAGTGCACAACATGTAAAGGAAAGAAAAACTGCTTCCTGCAGTGCACAACATGTAAAGGAAAGAAAAACTGCTTCCTGCAGTGCACAACATGTAAAAGGAAAGAAAAACTGCTCCCTGCAATGCACAACATTTTAAGGCACAATGATTTGTTGCCAGCCCTTAATGGGTCTTGGACAGACTTTCCCCCCGTTCCCTTCAACCGCCTCCCATGCCTGCTGCTGCTCTTCAATGAGGCCTCAGGGCATACAGCAAGGCTGCTAGAGGGCTGCTGCACTGGGGGGCTAGACAATGGAGACAACATCTGAAGATGCACTGGACAAGCTCCTGGCCTGGAAGGCCTGGCTTTCGACTGGGGCGCCTCTTCCTCGGCATTACCCATCACAGGTGGATGGGGTGTTAACCGTGTATGGTGCATGGTTGGCGAGTGAGTGGTGGGATCTGGAATGCTGTCATCCTGAGGAAAGATATCACCTTCCAGTTCCCTGGAGCCACTCACTCTACAATGGGACTGGGCCTTAGCAACCGGAACACCATGTCGAGGAACAACTTGCTGGCCTGCAAGGGGGAAAAAATGGCCTGGGAGAGGGAAAAGAACGACGTTGGCCATTACCCATGCTGAATGAAACATATACACACAAAGGGGGTATAAAACAGTGCTACAAAAGGACATTGGGTACTGCTGCAGTCGAAAGGCAACCTGGTCAGTTGCCAGTTAAAGAGCCACATCTAGCTACCGCCAATTCGACTACTCACTGGTGTTAGTTCATGTGAGTTTTTGCTATGATCACTTGAGTTTTAAGTAAAGGAATAGACCTGTGAATGCTTATTAGTAATCCAGGATTACTGTGTGTAATGGTACTTGGATACTTGCTTGTAATCTTTTGCTGATTTTAAGTAAAGAGAACCTATTCCAAAATCTTTGTTATGAGTTGTCTGTTTCACAAGTCATAACTCTATGAACTGATGGATGGGGCGAGGGAAATTCCGCACGTCCTACATGTCCATGTGTGGACCAAGGCTGTAATGAGGTCTGGAGCCAAGTGGTCCTGGCAAAACTCAAACTGAGCATCAGTGAGCAGATTATTGGTGAGTAAATGTTGCTTGAGAGCACTGTCGATGACACCTTCCATCACTTTGCTGATGATTGAGAGTAGACTTATGGGGCAGTAATTGGTCAGATTGGATTTGTCCTTTTTGTGGACAGGACATACTTGGGCAGTTTTCCACATTGTCAGGTAGATGCTAGTTTTGTAGTTGTACAGCTTGGCTAGAGGCGCAGCTAGTTCTGGAGCACAAGTTTTCAGCGCGACAGCCAGGATGTTGTTGGGGGCCATAGCCTTTGCTGTATCCATTTCGCTCAGACATTTCTTGATATCATGTGGAGTGAATCGAATTGGCTGAAGACTGGCTTCTGTGATAGTGGGGTCACCAGGCGGAAGCCGAGGTGGATCTTCCACTTGGCACTTCTTGGCTGAAGATGGTTGCAAATGCTTCAGCTTTGTCCTTTGCACTTGCGTGCTGGGCTCTGCCATCATTGAGGATAGGGATATTCATGGAGCCTCCTCTTCCCGTTAACTGTTTAATTATCCACCACCATTCACGACTGGATGTGGCAGGATTGCAGAGCTTTGATCTGATCCATTGATTGTGGGATCACTTAGCTCTGTTTAGAGCATATTGTTTCCAATGTTTAGCATGTATGTAATCCTGCATTGAACTTCCCCAGGTTGGTACCTCATTTTTAGGTGTTGCTGCTCCTGGCATGCTCTTCTGCAACTCCTGATTGAACCAAGGTTGGTCCCCTGGCTTGATCGTCGTGGTAGAGTGAGGGATATGCCGGACCATGAGGTTACAGATTGTGGTGGAAAACAATTCTGAAGCTGTTGCTGCTGATGGCCCACAGTGCCTCATGGATGCCTAGTTTTGAGCTGCTAGATCTGTTCCGAATCTATCCCATTTAGTACGGTGGTAGTGTCACACAACACGATGGAGGGTGTCTTCAGTGTGAAGACGGGACCTCGTCTGCACAAGGACTGTGCGGGGACCACTGCTACCAATGCTGCCATGGGCAGATGAATCTGCGACAGATAGATTGGTGAGGTCCAGGTCAAGTTGGTTTTTCCCTCATGTCGGTTCTCTCACCACCTGCCGCAGGCCAGTCTGGCAATTATATTCTTCAGGACTCGGCCAGATCAGTCAGTAGTGGTGCTACTGAGCCACTCTTGGTGATGGACATTGAAGCCCCCCACTCAGAGTACATTCTGTGCCCTTGCTGCCCTCAGTGCTTCTTCCAAGTGGTGTTCAACATGGAGGAATATGATTCATCAATATGAGGGAGGGCGGTAGGTGGTAATCAGCAGGAGGTTTCCTTGCCCATGTTTGATCTGAAGCTATGAGACTTCATGGAGTCTGGAGCCAATGTTGAGGGCTCCCAGGGCCACTCTCTACTGACTGTATACTGTAGGTGGGTCTGTCTTTCCGGCAGGACAGGAGATACCCAGGTATAATGAAGTCTGGGACATTGGTGGAAAGGTATGATTCTGTGAGTATGACTATGTCAGGCTGTTGCCTGACCAGTCTGTGGTCCGAATTTTGGCACAAGTCCCCAGATGTTGGTGACAAGGACTTTGCAGGGTCAACTGGGCTGGGTGTGCCGTTGCCGTGTCCAAAGCCAATGCCGAGGTCAATGCCGGATGGTCTGTCCGTTTTTATTATTATTGTTTCTTGCAGCGGTTTGTTACGACTGAGTGGCCTGCTCAGCCATTTCAGAGGGCAGTTAAGAGTCAACCACTTTGCTGTGGATTTGGAGTCACATATAGGCCAGACCAGGTAAGGACGGCAGATTTCCTTCCCTAAAGGACATTAGAGAACCGGATGGGTTTTTATGACAATCCGGTAGTTCCATGGTCATCATTACTGATGCTAGCTTTTTATTTCAGATTTATTTAATTAACTGGATTTAAATTCCCCAGCTAACATGGTGGAATTTGAACTGACAGATTGTCAGCCCAGGCCTCTGGATTACTAGCCCCATAACTTAATCACTATTATATCATTCCTGATGACTACCATCTTCGCATGGAAAGTTGACATAAATGACCAGCCCTGACAAATAAGCCATCAATTACCTGTCTTATGAATTTGTGGGTACCCTGGAAGCTCATCAATGTGCTGTAATCATTCTATGCTTCTATGATTCTCAGAGGCAGCTGTTGCAGCAGCTCCCATCTCTCACGTCCAGCTACTGGTCTCTCAGCAGCAGCCTGCTGCTGGTGCACTTACTGGTGCTGGTCATAATGCTCCTGGTCTGAGGTCCAATCTAAGGCAGCCAATGTGCCTCCCATCCTAATATGATTTAGAAAACCTCCAAAGTGTAGAAAATAAATGTTATATATGTGGACTTGTATTTGCTCTGTACAGCCATCAGAGAGCTCATCCCCTGGAGTCCCAAGGGATCCCATAATCCCTTGGGAGCACTGGTATTTAAGGAGGCTTCACAGGTTGGAGAGGCACTCTGGAGACCTGCAATAAAAGACTAAGGTCACACTTTAATTGCACTCACAACTCAGTCTGACTCTTTCTCCATACACAACAACTGGCGACGAGATACAGATAGCAAACCCAAAGTTGCAGAGAACAGTGGACATCCTGGAGAAATTCTCAGAGGGAGATGATTGGGAAACTTTTGTGGAGCGACTCGACCAATACTTCGTGGCCAACGAGCTAGATGGGGAAGAGAACGCTGCCAAATGAAGGGCGATCCTCCTCACTGTCTGCCGGGCACCAACGTATGGCCTCATGAAGAATCTGCACACTCAAACGAAACCCACGGGGAAATCATACGACGATTTGTGCACACTGGTCCGAGAGCATTTGAACCCGAAGGAAAGTGTTCTGATGGTGAGGTACCGGTTCTACACCTACAAAAAGTCTGAAGGCCAGGAAGTGGCGAGTTATGTTGTCGAGCTAAGACGCCTTGCAGGACATTGCGAATTTGAAGGACATTTAGAGCACATGCTCAGAGACTTTTTCATACTTGGCATTGGCCACGAAATCATACTTCGCAAACTTTTGACTGTAGAGACCCCAACCTTGAGTAAGGCCATAGCGATAGCCCAGGCGTTCATTGCCATCAGTGACAATACGAAGCAAATCTCTCAGCACACAAGTGCTGCTACAAGTACTGTGAACAAAGTGATGTTATTTTTGAATCATAACGTACAGGGCAGGTCACACGTAGTTGCAGTTGCACGTCCGCAGATGTCTCAGAGTCCACCATCAAGGGTGATGAATGCAAGGCCTTTAACACCTTGTTGGCGCTGCGAGGGTGATCATCGTTTCCATTCATGCCGATTCAAAGAGTACGTTTGCAAGGGCTGTGGAACAATGAGACACCTCCAACGAGTCTGCAGGTGAGCTGAAAAGCCAGTTAAACCTGCAAACCACCATGTTGCAGAGGAGGACAGATCCATGAAGGATCACAACGAACCAGAGCCTCAGATCGAGGAGGCAGAGGTACACCACGAATTGTCCTCCAATAATGCTGAATGTTGAACTAAATGGACTCCCGGTCTCAATGGAGCTGGACACGGGTGCGAGCCAGTCCATCATGGGCAAAAAGACTTTCGAAAGGTTGTGATGCAACAAGGCCTCAAGGCCAGTCTTAACTCCAATTCGCATGGAACTAAGAACTTACACTAAAGAACTGATTCATGTAATCAGCACTGCTACTTAAAGGTCTCCTATGATGGAGCGGTGCACAAGTTACCACTCTGGGTGGTACCGGGCAATGGTCCCATGCTGCTCGGCAGGAGCTGGCTGAGAAAGATACACTGGAACTGAAACGACGTCCGAGCGCTATCGTCCGCTGACGACACTTCGTGTGCCCAGGTCTTGAACAAATTTCCTTCACTGTTCAAACCAGGCATTGGGAAATTCCAAGGAGCAAAAGTGCAGATCCACTTAATTCCGGGGCGCGACCCATCCATCACAAGGCGAGAGCAGTACCGTACATGATGAGTGAAAGGGTAGAGATCAAGCTAGACTGCCTGCAAAGAGAGGGCATAATTTCACCGATCGAGTTCAGCGAGTGGGCCAGTCCTATTGTCCCAGTCCTCCAGGGAGATGGCACCATCAGAATCTGTGGCGAATACTATCAATTGTTTCTCCCTGCAGGACCAATATCCACTACTGAAGACCGACGACCTCTTTGCAATGCTGGTGGGAGGAAAGACGTTCACAAAGCTGGATCTGACTTCAGCCTACATGATGCAGGAACTGGAAGAATCATCGAAGGCCCTCACCTGCATCATCACGCACAAAGGTCTTTTTGTTTATAACAGGTGCCCATTTGGAATCTGATCAGCGGCGGCAATATTCCAGAGAAACATGAAAAGTTTAGTGAAGTCGGTCCCGCACACCCTGGTTTTCCAGGACGACATCTTGGTCACAGGTCGGAACACAGTCGAGCATCTGCAAAACCTGGAGGAGGTTCTTAGTCGACTCAACCGCGTGGGGCTCAGGTTAAAACGCTCGAAGTGCGTTTTCCTGGTGCCTGAAGTGGAGTTCTTGGGAAGGAGGATTGCAGCGGACGGCATCAAGCCCACAAACGCAAAGACAGAGGCAATCGAGAACGCACCAAGGACACAGAACATGACAGAGCTGCAGTCGTTTCTGGGACTCTTGAACTACTTTGGTAACTTCTTACCGCGTCTCAGCACACTGCTAGAACCACTACATGTCTTACTATGAAAAGGGGGCAAATGGATTTGGGGCAAAAGCCAAGAAAATACCTTTGTAAAAGCGAGAAAATTGTTATGCTCAAACAAATTGCTTGTGTTGTATGATCCATGTAAGCGTTTGGTACGAGCATGTGATGCGTCGTCATATGGCATCGGGCATGTATTACAACAAGCAGATGATTTTGGGAAACTGCAACCAGTTGCTTATGCATCCAGGAGTCTGTCTAAGGTTGAGAGAGCCTACAGCATGATTGAAAAAGAAGCAATAGCCTGTGTCTATGGGGTAAAGAAAATGCATCAATACCTGTTTGGGCTAAAATTCGAATTGGAAACTGACCATAAGCCACTTATATCCCTGTTTTCCGAGAGTAAAGGGATAAATAACAACGCATCGGCCCACATCCAGAGATGGGCGCTCACGTTGTCTGCATACAACTACCCCATCCGTAACTTTTTTGGTAGAAACTTTCATTCAAATGCCTCCCTTTTTTGGGAGGTGCACTAAAAACCACAAAGAACCAAAATAGTTGTAGAGCTGTTGAGTTGGGAGTAGCTTAGCAAGTCACGTGATGTTCACAAGATTCAATAAAACCCCAACCAGTTGTGTTCGGGGGATCCACGATGAGGCAGGTGGTTGTGAGCCTGATGGATGAACTGGTAATGTATAGTGTGATTGTTAACTTTTTTGATAAAAAACCAACTAGTTCTTAATGTTGCTATGAATTCTTAAGCAAAGAACCCAAGAAACAAATACATTACAACTGGAGTGATTGAACATAACAGGGAACCTTTGTCAAATTAAAATTCTGTTCCCGGTTCAAATGACGCACTCCAGTTTCTCCGGGGTCCACCTCTTGCGGAAGGCTGCTAGCGTGCCGGTGGACACCGCGTGCTGCATCTCCAGACACATCCTGGCTCACACATAACCATGGAAGAGAGGCAGGCAGTCGGGATGAACGACCCCCTTGACTGCCCACTGCCTGGACCGGTTAATGGCCACCTTGACCGTGCCCAGGAGCAGTCCTACGAGAAGGCCTTCCGACCTACCTGCTCCCCTCCACACAGGATGCCCAAAGATTAGGAGCGTGGGACTGAAGTACAACCAGAATTTGAGGAGCAGCCCTTTCAAATAATGGAATAGGGGCTGCAACCTCACACAATGTACATTAACATGGAACACGGACTCCTCCAGACCGCAGAAATGGCAGGCGGCCCGGCGGGAGTCCGTGAACGGACTTAAAAACTTATTGCAAATAGATGTTAATAAATATGATGTGATTGGGATTACGGAGACGTGGCTCCAGGATGATCAGGGCTGGGAACTCAACATTCAGGGGTATTCAACATTCAGGAAGGATAGAATAAAAGGAAAAGGAGGTGGGGTAGCATTGTTGGTTAAAGAGGAGATTAATGCAATAGTTAGGAAAGACATTAGCTTGGATGATGTGGAATCTATATGGGTAGAGCTGCAGAACACCAAAGGGCAAAAAACGTTAGTAGGAGTTGTGTACAGACCTCCAAACAGTAATAGGGATGTTGGGGAGGGCATCAAACAGGAAATTAGGGGTGCATGCAATAAAGGTGTAGCAGTTATAATGGGTGACTTTAATATGCACATAGATTGGGCTAGCCAAACTGGAAGCAATACGGTGGAGGAGGATTTCCTGGAGTGCATAAGGGATGGTTTTCTAGACTAATATGTTGAGGAACCAACTAGGGGGGAGGCCATCTTAGACTGGGTGTTGTGTAATGAGAGAGGATTAATTAGCAATCTCATTGTGCGAGGCCCCTTGGGGAAGAGTGACCATAATATGGTGGAATTCTGCATTAGGATGGAGAATGAAACAGTAAATTCAGAGACCATGGTCCAGAACTTAAAGAAGGGTAACTTTGAAGGTATGAGGCGTGAATTGGCTAGGATAGATTGGCGAATGATACTTAGGGGGTTGACTGTGGATGGGCAATGGCAGACATTTAGAGACCGCATGGATGAATTACAACAATTGTACATTCCTGTCTGGCGTAAAAATAAAAAAGGGAAGGTGGCTCAACCGTGGCTATCTAGGGAAATCAGGGATAGTATTAAAGCCAAGGAAGTGGCATACAAATTGGCCAGAAATAGCAGCGAACCTGGGGACTGGGAGAAATTTAGAACTCAGCAGAGGAGGACAAAGGGTTTGATTAGGGCAGGGAAAATGGAGTACGAGAAGAAGCTTGCAGGGAACATTAAGGTGGATTGCAAAGGTTTCTATAGGTATGTAAAGAGAAAAAGGTTAGTAAAGACAAACGTAGGTCCCCTGCAGTCAGAATCAGGGGAAGTCATAACGGGGAACAAATAAATGGCAGACCAATTGAACAAGTACTTTGGTTCGGTATTCACTAAGGAGGATACAAACAACCTTCCGGATATAAAAGAGGTCAGAGGGTCTAGTAAGGAGGGGGAACTGAAGGAAATCTTTATTAGTCGGGAAATTGTGTTGGGGAAATTGATGGGATTGAAGGCCGATAAATCCCCAGGGCCTGATGGACTGCATCCCAGAGTACTTAAGGAGGTGGCCTTGGAAATAGCAGATGCATTGACAGTCATTTTCCAACATTCCATTGACTCTGGATCAGTTCCTATCGAGTGGAGGGTAGCCAATGTAGCCCCACTTTTTAAAAAAGGAGGGAGAGAGAAAGCAGGGAATTATAGACCGGTCAGCCTGACCTCAGTAGTGGGTAAAATGATGGAATCAATTATTAAGGATGTCATAGCAGCGCATTTGGAAAATGGTGACATGATAGGTCCAAGTCAGCATGGATTTGTGAAAGGGAAATCATGCTTGACAAATCTTCTGGAATTTTTTGAGGATGTTTCCAGTAAAGTGGACAAAGGAGAACCAGTTGATGTGGTATATTTGGACTTTCAGAACGCTTTCGACAAGGTCCCACACAAGAGATTAATGTGCAAAGTTAAAGCACATGGGATTGGGGGTAGTGTGCTGACGTGGATTGAGAACTGGTTGTCAGACAGGAAGCAAAGAGTAGGAGTAAACGGGTACTTTTCAGAATGGCAGGCAGTGGCTAGTGGGGTGCCGCAAGGTTCTGTGCTGGGGCCCCAGCTGTTTACATTGTACATTAATGATTTAGACGAGGGGATTAAATGCAGTATCTCCAAATTTGCGGATGACACTAAGTTGGGTGGCAGTGTGAGCTGCGAGGAGGATGCTATTAGGCTGCAGAGTGACTTGGATAGGTTAGGTGAGTGGGCAAATGCATGGCAGATGAAGTATAATGTGGATAAATGTGAGGTTATCCACTTTGGTGGTAAAAACAGAGAGACAGACTATTATCTGAATGGTGACAGATTAGGAAAAGGGAAGGTGCAACGAGACCTGGGTGTCATGGTACATCAGTCATTGAAGGTTAGCATGCAGGTACAGCAGGCGGTTAAGAAAGCAAATGGCATGTTGGCCTTCATAGCGAGGGGATTTGAATACAGGGGCAGGGAGGTGTTGCTACAGTTGTACAGGGCCTTGGTGAGGCCACACCTGGAGTATTGTGTACAGTTTTGGTCTCCTAACTTGAGGAAGGACATTCTTGCTATTGAGGGAGTGCAGCGAAGATTCACCAGACTGATTCCCGGGATGGCGGGACTGACCTATCAAGAAAGACTGGATCAACTGGGCTTGTATTCACTGGAGTTCAGAAGAATGAGAGGGGACCTCATAGAAACGTTTAAAATTCTGACGGGTTTAGACAGGTTAGATACAGGAAGAATGTTCCCAATGTTGGGGAAGTCCAGAACCAGGGGTCACAGTCTGAGGATAAGGGGTAAGCCATTTAGGACTGAGATGAGGTGAAACTTCTTCACCCAGAGAGTGGTGAACCTGTGGAATTCTCTACCACAGAAAGTAGTTGAGGCCAATTCACTAAATATATTCAAAAGGGAGTTAGATGAAGTCCTTACTACTCGGGGGATCAAGGGTTATGGCGAGAAAGCAGGAAGGGGGTACTGAAGTTTCATGTTCAGCCATGAACTCATTGAATGGCGGTGCAGGCTAGAAGGGCTGAATGGCCTGCTCCTGCACCTATTTTCTATGTTTCTATGTTTCTATGCACGGGACTGCTCCACGCAATACCCACCAGGCCAAGTCTCCAATAAATAAGGGGAGGACTCCCGCGTAGAGAGCACTCCATTGGAGACCTCCGCCTCATCCGGACGGCAAGATGGTGTGCCATGGCATGTCCGGACAGCAGACGGGGATGGCAACGTAGTGAGTGTGCAAGAGCAGCCCGTACAGGAATCCCCTCATGCAGAACTGAAAGGCATGGAGGGGATTTCCCCGAGGAGGCTCAAGTTGTGAGGCGCTGGTTCCCGAGGGAGGTTTCGGGACTTGGCGCCAATGAGGAATTCTGTCCGGACGGGGGTCAATTCGGACGGGATCTCCCCACGTGCTTGAGCCTCCTCAAGACACCTAACGGAGTCAGGGCCCAGTGCTGTTTTTAGCGACTCGATGGCATTGGCCGTGATCTGGACGTTGGCCCAGGATAGGTGCCGTGCCAGCTCCCCTGGCAGCATCCAGCCTCTACAACTCTTTTGGGGGACAAAATAAACAGTTAGATCAAGTGCCCCCCGATCTGGGGGACACTCCAGACACTTAACTGCCCCTTTTTAAAAAATGTTTTTTGTTTCTTTTTTTTGTTTTTTTGTGTTTTTTTTTTGTGATTTTTTTTTTTTGGTGCATTAAAACCATATATTTTACAAGTGCCTTCTATAAAAGGGGAGGGGAAACTAAAAATCCAGCAATTAAAACAAATTAAACTTTAAAACATATAAAATCAAATTAAAATATGGTTGCCGGGGGTAACGATGCACTCCAGTCCCTCCGGCGCCCACCTCTCACGGAAGGCCGCGAGCGTACCGGTGGACACCGCGTGCTCCATCTCCAAGGACACCCTGGCGCGGATGTACGCGCGGAAGAGAGGCAGGCAGTCGGGCTGAACGACCCCCTCGACTGCCCGCTGCCTGGACCGGCTGATGGCACCCTTGGCCGTGCCCAGGAGCAGTCCTACGAGGAGGCCCTCGGACCTACCCGCTCCCCTCTGTACAAGGTGCCCAAAGATCAGGAGTGTGGGACTGAAGTACAACCAGAAATTGAGGAGCCCCTTTAAATAATGAAACAGGGGCTGCAACCTCGCACACTCCATAAAAACATGGAACACGGACTCTTCCAGACCGCAGAAATTGCAGGCGGCCTGGGAGCCCGTGAACCGGCTTAAAAATTTGTTGCACAGGACTGCTCCGTGCACTTCCTCCAGCCAAGTCCCCGATAAATAGTGGGAGGACTCCCGCGTAGAGTGCACTCCATCGGGGACCCCCGCCTCCTCCGGACGGCAAGATGGTATGCCATGGCGTGTCCGGACGGCAGACGGGGATGGCAACGTGGAGAGTGTGCAGGAGCAGCCCGTAAAGGAAACCCCTCCACGCAAACCTGAAAGGCACGGAAGGGATTTCCCCGAGGAGGCTCAAGTTGTGAGGCACTGGTTCCCGAGGGAGGTTTCGGGACTTGGCGCCGATGAGGAATTCTGTTCGGATGGGGGTCAGTTCAGACGCGATCTCCCCACGTGCTTGAGCCTCCTCGACACGCCTAACGGAGTCAGGGCCCAGTGCTGTTTTTAGCGACTCGATGGCATTGGCCGTGATCTGGACGTTGGCCCAGGATAGGTGCCGTGCCAGCTCCCCTGGCAGCATCCAGCCTCTACAAACCTGTGAGCATACTCACAGGTGCATACATTACACCAGTGAAATGTGGAAATCGGTGGGTTGGCGCCGGCTTCCCGATGTGCTCATAAATTTACCAATTTTCATCCCCACTTGCACCCAAACCCACGTGCTCCTCCTGTTAAAATTCCTCCCATGTTTCAGGTCGATGACCTTTCTTCAGAACTAGTTTTTTTATAGCGCTGCTTGTGAGCCAAGGAATGCTCCCCTCAAACAAACCATCTGCTGCGATTGGCCGCACCCCCCTTCCAAACCCACGATCCCAAGCTTAAGCCCAGCGATCTTTCCTCACATCCGACACCACCCCCACCCAGCCTTGTGCTCCGTGCTCTTTGCCGACCCCCCTTCAACCCATGATTTTTGCCGACCCCGCCCTCAACCGAAAGCAATCTTTCCCGATTTTTTGGGGACCGAACCTAACGGCTTTCTATTGCAGGCTTTCCCGCCCACCGGCCTGTCAATCTGTCTGCTGACGAACGGGAAATGGAATTAGAAAATGATAATGAGGTCCAGCCATTAAACTCAGCAGGACCTCCAGCTTGCCGGGATTTCTCAGTTTCCACACCCAACAAACATGCTCCGCTGCTTCCTCTCCGGCTTCCGGAAAATATCGGGACTCAATAGTCAGTTCAGCTGTTGCAACTTCATGGGGACTTTTCGGTGTGAGAATTCAGTCTGGCAACAGTCCCAGAGGGGCCCAATGTCTGTGGGGACTTAGGGGGCAAAATTCAGTAGCACCGTGTTTAAGCAGCTAAGTTTTATATGTTTGAACATTTAGCGCCCGGCGAGATGGGCTGCAGTGTTGTGTGACATTGGGCACTATTCTGTCAGAAAGGCAGCGAGGCAATATTTGGTTTTAATAGAGTAAATAAGAAGAAACTGTTTCCAGTTGCAGAAGGGTCAGTAACCAGAGGACACAGATTCAAGGGCGGTGACGAAAGGTTATCGACCTGAAACGTTAACTCTAATTCTTTCTCCACAGATGCCGCCTGACCTGCATTTTCTGTTTTTATCACAGATTTAAGGTGAATGGTAGAAGAACTAGAGGCGAGATGAGGGAACAAATGTTTTACGCAATGAGTTGTTGTGATCTGGAGTGCACAGCCTAAAAGGGTGGTGGAAGCAGTAACTTTCAATAGTCACTATCAAAAGGGAATTGAATAAATAATTGAAGGGAAAACATTTTCAGGGCTATGGGGAAAGTGCAGGGGAGTGGGATTAATTTGATAGCTCTACCAAAGAGCCGGCCCAGACATAATGGGCTGAACGCCTTCCTTATGCGCTGTATCATGCTATGATTCTTGATTCAATGGAACAGAGAGAATATAAAGTTGTTCCATAGTGTCATCCAGTGGCCAGAGCCTGCAACTGTACACAGTTCTTAGTTTTCCAGCATCAAATTATTGGTAAAATCCAGTTAAATATGTGACAAGACAGGCATCACAAGATGTATCATAGATATGAGCGCAATTACCATTAAAAACCCCACAGGGACTTTTGACAGAATTTAAACATGGAAATATGGCAGGAAATATATATAGATAGATTGTGAGAAAGTCCAGCTTATCTATGGATCTGATTTAAGTGATAATCACACTACGAGCAAAAACAATACTGACACATCTGTTGCCTTTAAGGGATTTCCCAATATGCTCATGTATTTCAGTCACAGCCATTTTTTGCTCCCACATCTCATTGCTTTAACTCGCATCCGTGTCACTCATGCAGCACATCATAACAAAGTGAAATCAATTGCACAAAATCAGTTCAACAAATGTGCCATTAAGCACTGGGTCTTGAGTTGGTAGTCATTCATTTTCATGTTGCAGATCGCAATAGAATGGAACACATTAATTAAAAAAGAATGTTTTCAATCCTAGAAGTTATTAATATCCAGTGTTTCAGCAGGCTGAAAGTTGGTCATCTTTGAAATGAAGGATCTTGGCCAGTAACATCTTAGGCATAGAAATTTGGAAATAATGTTATCTGCTTGAAGATATTTTCAAAATGCAGGCTATGATCATCAACAGTGAAGGGTCATGGTGAAAGAAGGGTTTTGAGAATGTTTTTGAAAGCAGGGAGAAAGATGACAAAGCAAAATAATCGAGGGAGGGAATTCCAGAGCATAGGGGTGCACTGTTGAAAGACTGGCTACCAATGGAGGTGCTCATGGAGCAGAAAACAAGGAACAACCTTGTGTCGGAGGAGCGGAGAGTCTGTGCATTGATATATTGCAGGGGATTGCTCAAGTAGGGTAGGGAAAGGAACTCAATGGAGTTAGGAAAGGATGAGATGATGGGGGTGTGGGACGGTGCATGGGTGAGGCTGTGGGGGACAGAGGTGAGGAGCAACTAAGGAAGTATTCGAGAAATAAAGGTTTGAAATGATAAAAGTATAAACAAGGAGTTCAATAGAATGAAGCAAAGAGAGAGAGGGAAGTAGAGCCAGAGATGCACAATGTTGCAGAAGTGCAAGAAAGTGATTTTGATAATGTTTGCAAGGTAAACCTTAGCTCAAGATTCAGCCGTACACCAAAGTTCTGCACCTCTTGACTTGACATATGGTGACAACGAGGGAGGCAGTTCGGGGGCCAGCATCGCGAGAGCAGCGGTGCGGGAGGATAAAGGATGGCGGCAGCGAGTTGGAGTGGCGGCAGTTCGGGGGCCAGCTGGTGCAGAGGTCGAAGGTAAAACAAAGAAGTAGAAAGAAATTGAAGGGTGATGTCACAGCCAAGCAGGTAAGTGATTGGCTAGTGGATTGGTGAGTATTTAATTTTTTTTTCTTCTTTTTATTTCCTTATCAGTAGGTAACCTTTGACGTTGTTGCCAAATGAAGTCAATCTAAGGGTTAAGTCATGGCAGGAGAGCCCAGCCCATGCCATACTCCTCCTGTGCTATTTGGGAGGTCAAGGACGCTTCCAGTGTTCCTGACTGCTATGTGTGCAGGAAGTGTATCCAGCTGCAGCTCCTGACAGACCGCATTGCAGCACTGAAGCTGCACATGGATTCACTCTGGAGCATCTGCGATGCTGAGGATGTCATGAATAACACGTTTAGTGAGTTGGTCACACCACAGGTAAAGGTTACTCAGGCAGATAGGGAATGGGTGACCATCAGGCAGAGCAGTGGAAGGACGGTAGTGCAGGGGTCCCCTGCGGTCATCCCCCTCCAAAACAGATACTCCATCTTGTGTGCTGCTGGGGGGGATGACTCATCAGGGGAGGGCAGCAGCAGCCAAGTTCATGGCAGCATGGGTGGCTCTGCTGCACAGGAGGGCAGGAAAAAGAGTGGGAGAGCTATAGTGGTAGGGGAATCTATTTTAAGGGGAATAGATAGGCGTTTCTGTGGCCGCAATCGAGACTCTGGGATAGTATGTTGCCTCCCTGGTGCAAGGGTCAAGGATGTCTCGGAGCGGCTGCAGGACATTTTGGAGGGGTAGGGTGAACAGCCAGTTGTCGTGGTGCATATAGGTATCAATGATATAGGTAAAAAACGGGATGAGATTCTACAAACTGAAAGTAGGAAGCTAGGAGTTAAATTAAAAAGCAGGAACTCAAAGGTAGTAATCCCAGGATTGCTACCAGTGCCACGTGCTAGTCAGAGTAGAAATAGCAGGATAGCTAAGATGAATACGTGGCTTGAGGAGTGATGCAGGAGGGAGGGATTCAAATTCCGGGGACATAGAAACATAGAAAATAGGTGCAGGAGTAGGCCATTCGGCCCTTCAAGCCTGCACCGCCAATGAGTTCATGGCTGAACATGCAACTTCAGTACCCCATTCCTGCTTTCTTGCCATACCCCTTGATCCCCCTAGTAGTAAGCATGACATCTAACTCATTTTTGAATATATTTAATGAATTGGCCTCAACAACTTTCTGTGGTAGAGAATTCCACAGGTTCACCACTCTCTGGGTGAAGAAGTTTCTCCTCATCTCGGTCCTAAATGGCTTATCCTTATCCTTAGGCTGTGACCCCTGTTTCTGGACTTCCCCAACATTGGGAACATTCTTCCTGCATCTAACTTGTCGAAACCCATCAGAGTTTTAAATGTTTCTATGAGATCCCCTCTCATTCTTCTGAACTCCAGTGAATACAAGCCCAGTTGATCCAGTCTTTCTTGATGTGTCAGTCCCGCCATCCCGGGAATCAGTCTGGTGAACCTTCGCTGCACTCCCTCAATAGCAAGAATGTCCTTCCTCAAGTTAGGAGACCAAAACTATACATAATACTCCAGGTGTGGCCTCACCAAGGCCCTGTACAACTGTAGTAACACCTCCCTGCCCCTGTACTCAAATCCCCTCGCTATGAAGGTCAACATGCCATTTGCTTTCTTAACCGCCTGCTGTACCTACATGCCAACCTTCAATGACTGATGTACCATGACACCCAGGTCTCATTGCACCGCCCCTTCTCCTAATCTGTCACCATTCAGATAATAGTCTGTCTCTGTTTTTACCACCAAAGTGGATAACCTCACATTTATCCACATTATACTTCATCTGCCAAGCATTTGCCCACTCACCTAACCTATCCAAGTCACTCTGCAGCCTCATAACATCTTCCTCGCAGCTCACACTGCCACCCAACTTAGTGTCATCCGCAAATTTGGAGATACTACATTTAATCTCCTCGTCTAAATCATTAATGTACAAAGTAAACAGCTGGGGCCCCAGCACAGAACCTTGTGGTACCCCACTAGTCACTGCCTGCCATTCTGAAAAGTCCCCATTTACTCCTACTCTTTGCTTCCTGTCTGCCAACCAGTTCTCAATCCACGTCAGCACACTACCCCCAATCCCATGTGCTTTAACTTTGCACATTAATCTCTTGTGTGTGACCTTGTCGAAAGCCTTCTGAAAGTCCAAATACACCACATCAACTGGTTCCCCCTTGTCCACTCTACTGGAAACATCCTCAAAAAATTCCAGAAGATTTGTCAAGCATGATTTCCCTTTCACAAATCCATGCTGACTTGGACCGATCATGTCACCTCTTTCCAAATGCGCTGCTATGACATCCTTAATAATTGATTCCATCATTTTACCCACTACCGATGTCAGGCTGACCGTTCTATAATTCCCTGTTTTCTCTCTCCCTCCTTTTTTAAAAAGTGGGGTTACATTGGCTACCCTCCACTCCATAGGAACTGATCCAGAGTCTATGGAATGTTGGAAAATGACTGTCAATGTATCCGCTATTTCCAAGGCCACCTCCTTAAGTACTCTGGGATGCAGTCCATCAGGCCCTTGGGATTTATCGGCCTTCAATCTCATCAATTTTCACAACACAATTTCCCGACTAATAAGGATTTCCCTCAGTTCCTCCTTCTTACTAGACCCTCTGACCCCTTTTATATCAGGAAGGTTGTTTGTGTCCTCCTTGGTGAATACCGAACCAAAGTATTTGTTCAATTGGTCTGCCATTTCTTTGTTCCCCGTTATGACTTCCCCTGATTCTGACTGCAGGGGACCTATATTTGTCTTTACTAACCTTTTTCTCTTTACATATCTATAGAAACTTTTGCAGTCCGTCTTAATGTTCCCTGCAAGCTTCCTCTCGTACTTTATTTTCCCTGCCCTAATCAAACCCTTTGTCCTCCTCTGTTGAGTTCTAAATTTCTCCCAGTCCCCGGGTTCGCTGCTATTTCTGGCCAATTTGTATGCCACTTCCTTGGCTTTAATACTATCCCTGATTTCCCTTGATAGCCACGGTTGAGCCACCTTCCCTTTTTTATTTTTACGCCAGACAGGGATGCACAATTGTTGTAGTTCATCCATGTGGTCTCTAAATGTCTGCCATTGCCCATCCACAGTCAATCACTTAAGTATCATTCGCCAATCTATCCTAGCCAATTCACGCCTCATACCTTCAAAGTTACCCTTCTTTAAGTTCTGGACCATGGTCTCTGAATTAACTGTTTCATTCTCCATCCTAATGTAGAATTCCACCATATTATGGTCACTCTTTACCAAGGGACCTCGCACAACGAGACTGCTAATTAATCCTCTCTCATTACACAACACCCAGTTTAAGATGGCCCCCCCCCTCCCCCCGAGTTGGTTCCTCGACATATTGATCTAGAAAACCATCCCTTATGCACTCCAGAAAATCCTCCTCCATCGTATTGCTTCCAGTTTGGTTAGCCCAATCTATATGCATATTAAAGTCACCCATGATAACTGCTGCACCTTTATTGCATGCACCCCTAATTTCCTGTTTGATGCCCTCCCCAACATCAGTACTACTGTTTGGAGGTCTGTACACAACTCCCACTAACATTTTTTGCCCTTTGTTATTCTGCAGCTCTACCCATTTAGATTCCACATCATCCAAGCTAATGTCCATTCTAACTATTGCATTAATCTCCTCTTTAACCAGCAATGCTACCCCACCTCCTTTTCCTTTTATTCTATCCTTCCTGAATGTTGAATACCCATGGATGTTGAGTTCACAGCCCTGATCATCCTGGAGCCACGTCTCTGTAATCCCAATCACATCATATCTGTTAACATCTATTTGCACAGTTAATTCATTCATCTTATTACAGATACTCCTTGCATTAAGATACAAAGCCTTCAGGCTTGTTTTTTTTAACACCCTTTATCCTTTTAGAATTATGATGTAGTGTGGCCCTTTTTAATTCTTGCCTTTGTTTACTCGGCCTTCCACTATTGCTTTTTACCTTTCTATTATCTGTTTCTGACTCCATATTACTTCGCCCTATCTCGCTGCATAGGTTCCCATCCCCCTGCCATATTAGTTTAAACACTCCCGAACTGCATTAGCAAATGTTACCTCCAGGACAGTTCCAGTTCTGCCCAAGTGCAGACCATCCCTTTTGTACAGGTCCCATTTCCCCCAGAACTGGTTCCAATGTCCCAGGAATTTGAATCCCTCCCTCTTGCACCACTGCTCAAGCCACATATTTATTCTAACTATCCTGCTCCCTCTACTCTGATTAGCACATGGCACTGGTAGCAATCCAAAGATTACTACCTTTGAGTTCCTACTTTTTAATTTAACTCCCAACTTGTAGGACCTCTTCCCGCTTCTTACCTATATCGTTGGTACCTACGTGTACCACGACAACTGGCTGTTCACCCTCCCTCTCCAGAATGCTCTGCAGCCGCTCAGAGACATCCTTGACCCTTGCACCAGGGAGGCAACATACCATCCTGGAGTCTCGGTTGTGGCCGCAGAAACTCCTATCTATTCCCCTTACAATAGAGTCCCCTATCACTATAGCTCTCCCACTTTTTTTCCCACCCTTCTGTGCAGCAGAGCCTCCCACGGTGCCATGAACCTGGCTGCTGGTGCCTTCCCCTGGTAAGTCATCTCCCCCAACAGTTTCCAAAACGGTATATCTGTTTTGGAGGGAGATGACCGCAGGGGACTCCTGCACTACCTTCCTGCTCTTGCCTTGTCTCTTGGTCACCCATTCACTATCTGTCCTAACCCTTACCTGCGGTGTGACCAACTCACTAAATGTGCTATCCACAACATTCTCAGCATCGCGCATGCTCCAGAGAGTCCATCCGCAGCTCCAGTGCCATCATGCGGTCTATCAGGAGCTGCAGCTGGACACACTTCCCGCACACATAGTAGTCAGGGACACTGGAAGCATCCCTGACTTCCCACATAGCACAGGAGGAGCATGACACGGGTCCAAGCTCTCCTGCCATGACTAAACCCTTAAATTAATTTACTTACTAAAATTTACTTATACACCAAACAGCTACTTAGTAGTTCGCTGCCAATTAAACCAATCTAAAAGTCAGTCTAAAAGAGAGTTATACTTACCAGTCGAACAGCCAACCACTTATCAGCTTGGCTGTGACATCGCCTCTCGATTTCGCACCCCTCTATCGTTGTCTGCAGCTGATTGGGCTGGTCTCTGGGCCTCCGTCTCCTACTTTCGCACTCCTTATCAGCTGCTCTAGTGTCAGCACTGGTCGGAAAAACAAATCAAAGCAGCACCTGCCACCCCCCACTTGCCCAAACACACCCACTTACCAAACTCAAAAATGCCACTCTATGCTGTTGCACTCCGTGCTCTGCACGAGCTGCCTCTTTTTAAACTGTATCTAGGTCAGATGACTCACTACTGGTCAGTCGTTTACAGAACTGGTTTTAACTAGCAGCTAATTGCCTTCTACTGGAGAATTACCTTGTTTTTCTCTGCCTAAACCTGAAAGATTCCCAACTATTTAACTTTTCCCCGTTAAATTAAACTGCTACTTACTTAGAAGCTACTGGCAATTGCCACTAACAATTTACTCCAGCATCCAAATGGTTTAAAGAGAATAACCCTTAAAACTCACCCACTTACCAAACTCACAAATGCCACTCGATGCTGTTGCACTCTATGCTGTTGGAACCAGTTCTGGGGGAACCAGTACAAACCATATGGTCTGCACCTGGGCAGGACCAGAACCAATGTTCTAGGGGAAGTGTTTGCTAGTGCTGTTGGGGAGGGGTTAAACTAATATGGCAGGGGGATGGGAACCTGTGCAGGGAGACAGAGGGAAGTAATATAGGGGCAGAAGCAAAAGATAGAAAGAAGAAAAGTAAAAGTGGAGGGCAGAGAAACCCAATACAAAAATCAAAAAGGACCACATTACAGCAAAATTCTAAAGGGACAAAGTGTGTTAAAAAGACAAGCCTGAAGGCTCTGTGCCTCAATGCGAAGAATATTCGTAATAAGGTGGATGAATTAACTGCGCAGGCAGCTATTAACGAATATGATGTAATTGGGATTATGGAGACATGGCTCCAGGGTGACCAAGGCTGGGAACTCAACATCCAGGGGTATTCAACATTCAGGAAGGATAGACAGAAAGGAAAAGGAGGTGGGGTAGCATTGCTGGGTAAAAAGGAAATTAACGCAATCAAAAGGAAGGACATTAGCTTGGATGATGTGGCATCTGTATGGGTAGAGCTGCGGAATACCAAAGGGCAGAAAACAGTGGTGGGAGTTGTGTACAGACCACCAAACAGTAGTAGTGAGGTTGGGGATGGCATCAAACAAGAAATTAGGGATGCGTGCAATAAAGGTACAGCAGTTATCATGGGTGACTTTAATCTACATATAGATTGGGCTAACCAAACTGGTAGCAATACGGTGGAGGAGGATTTCTGGAGTGTATTAGGGATGGTTTTCTAGACCAATATGTTGAGGAACCAACTAGAGGACTGGCCATCCTAGACTGGGTGATATGTAATGAGAAAGGACTAATTAGCAATCTTGTTGTGCGAGGTCCCTTGGGGAAGAGTGACCATAATATGGTAGAATTCTTTATTAAGATGGAGAGTGACACAGTTAATTCAGAGACTAGGGTGCTGAACTTAAGGAAGGGTAACTTCGATGGTATGAGACGTGAATTGGTTAGAATAGACTGGCGAATGATACTTAAAGGGTTGACGGTGGATAGGCAATGGCAGACATTCAAAGATCACATAGATGAACTTCAACAATTGTACATCTCTGTCTGGAGTAAAAATAAAACGTGGAAGGTGGCTCAACCGTGGCTAACAAGGGAAATTAGTGATAGTGTTAAATCTAAGGAAGAGGCATATAAATTGGCCAGAAAAAGCAGCAAATCTGAGGACTGGGAGAAATTTAGAATTCAGCAGAGGAGGACAAAGGATTTAATTAGGAGGGGGAGAATAGAGTACGAGAGAAAGCTTGCAGGGAACATAAAAACTGACTTCAAAAGCTTCTATAGATATCTGAAGAGAAAAGGATTAGTGAAGACAAACGTAGGTCCCTTGCAGTCAGATTCAGGTGAATTTATAATGGGGAACAAAGAAATGGCAGACCAATTGAACAAATACTTTGGTTCTGTCTTCACGAAGGAAGACACAAATAACCTTCCGGAAATACTAGGGGACCGAGGGTCTAGCGAGGAGCAGGAACTGAAGGAAATCCTTATTAGTCAGGAAATTGTGTTAGGGAAATTGATGGGATTGATGGCCGATAAATCCCTAGGGCCTGATAGTCTGCATCCCAGAGTATTTAAGGCAGTGGCCTTAGAAATATTGGATACATTGGTGATCATTTTCCAACTGTCTATTGACTCTGGATCAGTTCCTATGGACTGGAGGGTAGCTAATATAACACCACTTTTTAAAAAAGGAGAGAGAGAAAACGGGTAATTATAGACCGGTTAGCCTGACATCGGTAGTGGGGAAAGTTTTGGAATCAATTAAAGATGAAATAGCAGCGCATTTGGAAAGCAGTGACAGGATCGGTCCAAGTCAGCATGCATTTATGAAAGGGAAATCATGCTTGACAAATCTTCTAGAATTTTTTGATGATGTAACTAGTAGAGTGGACAAGGGAGAACCAGTGGATGTGGTGTATTTGGATTTTCAAAAGGCTTTGGACAAGGTCGCACACAAGAGATTGGTGTGCAAAATTAAAGCACATGGTATTGGGGGTAATATACTGACGCGGATAGAGAACTGGTTGGCAGACAGGAAGCAGAGAGTCGGGATAAATGGGTCCTTTTCAGAATGGCAGGCAGTGATTAGTGGGGTGCTGCAGGGCTCAGTGCTGGGACCCCAGCTTTTTACAATATACATCAATGATTTAGATGAAGGAATTGAGTGTAATATCTCCAAGTTTGCAGATGACACTAAGCTGGGTGGCGGTGTGAGCTGTGAGGAGGATGCTAAGAGGCTGCAGGGTGACTTGGACAGGTTAGATGAGTGGGCAAATGCATGGCAGATGCAATACAATGTGGATAAATGTGAGGTTATCCACTTTGGTGGCAAAAACATGAAGGCAGAATATTATCTGAATGGCGGCAGATTGGGAAAAGGGGAGGTGCAATGAGACCTGGGTGTCATGGTTCATCAGTCATTGAAAGTTGGCATGCAGGTACAGTGGCGGTGAAGAAGGGAAATGGCATGTTGGCCTTCATAGCGAGAGGAGTTGAGTATAGGAGCAGGGAGGTCTTACGGCAGTTGTATAGGGCCTTGGTGAGGCCTCACCTGGAATATTGTGTTCAGTTTTGTCTCCTAATCTGAAGAAGGACGTTCTTGCTATTGAAGGAGTGCAGCAAATGTTCACCAGGCTGATTCCCTGGATGGCAAGACTGGCATATGCGGAGAGACTGGATCGACTGGGCCTGTATTCACTGGAGTTTAGAAGAATGCGAGGGGATCTCATAGAAACATATAAAATTCTGATGGGACTGGACAGGTTAGAGGCAGGAAGAATGTTCCCGATGTTGGAGAAGTCCAGAACCAGGGGTCACAGTCTAAGGATAAGGGGTAAGCCATTTAGGACTGAGATGAGGAGAAACTTCTTCACTCAGAGTTGTTAACCTGTGAAATTCTCTAACACAGAGAGTTGTTGATGCCAGTTTGTTAGAGATATTCAAGAGGGAGTTAGATATGGCCCTTACGGCTAAAGGGATCAAGAAGTATGGAGAGAAAGCAGGAAAGGGGAACTGAGGTGAATGATCAGACATGATCTTATTGAATGGTGGTGCAGGCTCAAAGGGCCGAATGGCCTACTCCTGCACCTATTTTCTATGTTTCTATGATGAAATCAAGGCCAGAATTGCGTATGTTTTGGCAGGCGCCAAAAAGATTGGAAATTTTAGCTAATTCTTTTGTTAATGTTGGACAGGCAGTTGGAGAGCATAGTGACAGGTTTGGACTGATGGAGGAGGCAGAGAGAAATAGTTGTGTGTCATTGGTACATGTGGAAGCTGACTCTTGTTCTGAGTGATATTATCAAGATGTAGTACAGGTTGAACCTCCCTTATCCAGAACTCCCTTATCCAGAACCACCCCTTGTCCAGAACCATTCCTGGCCACCGGGTGGCACATACGCAGAACTCCAACATGAACAAATTAAAGTCCTTCCTCACTGCCGACTCCTGCAATCGCTGACCTGACCCCGCAATCCACTGCCCCCCCCCAACCCCCCCCACCACCCGCATGATCTCTCTGTTGCACCCCCAGTCCCAAGCTGGACAGCCCTGATATCCCCTTGCTCAGTACCTGTACCATCCAATTTAATATGACTACCACTCGTCCGGAAAAATTCCTTATCCAGAACAGGTAAGGTCCCGAGGGTTCCGGGTAAGGGAGGTTCAACCTGTATATAAATGATGAAGAGGTGGTGAACAAGGATGAAGGCCAGGAGTACACGAATGGCCATCTGACAGTCGGAGGAGCTTTTTCAGGCAATGTAGTAACTTTGTTGCAAAAGGCATTAGCAAAACCTGCAGAGTGTTATCACAAAGCTGGACCGAAAGCAAGAATGCGGCAGCCAATTTTCACACAGCAATATTCCATAAACAGTAATGATATGATGACTAAATAATCTGTTTTGTTTAGTGATGTTGTTTGAAGGATAAATATTGAGCAGGACACCAGGGAGAACTTCCCTGCTGTTTGAATAGTGCCATGGGATCTTTTATGTTTACCTGAGAGACCAGGCTCAGTTTAACATTGCATCCAAGAGATAGCATCATCAATAGTACTCCTTGAATAATGCACTGAAATATAAGCCTAGATTACATGGTCAAGTTTCTGGAGTAGGACTTGAACTCCCAACCTTCTGACTCAGAGGTGTCAGTGCTAACATTGAGACAGGACTGACACCTATAGGAGAGATGCTGGAGGAAGATGGTGTGGTCAATACTCATTCTTTCTTCGAAGTGGGAGTGGGGGGAGAAGGGAAACCTGTGGTTTCTCCCCTCAGACGGCAGCGGGCATGAGACATTCTGACTTCTGTGGGGTTGCAGGCACCTGAGATGCATACAGGTGTTCAAATAATGCAACCTCCCACTGTTACTGCATACTCCAGTGGTGTCAGTCAGTACTGGAGGTCCGTGGCTGGCACAATCTCGGGGCGAGTGCTCAGATTATTTTCCAAACAATTTTGGTGCCCATAGGGCCAGCCAGTCTACCTTAATGTGCTAGCAGTAGTGTTGAATGAAATATTTCTCTTCAAGGTACTTGCCCAATTTCACCTTGAAGACTACTTACCACTGCATCCTCTTTCAGTAAGCAGTTCCAAAATCCAATCACTCTCTCAGTAAAATAATAATTCCTTACATCCTGTCCAAATCTATTTCTTCTCAAAGGTAAGGCATACAAAGCTGACTAATACGAAGCTGGCTATGATTTACTCAAACAATTACAAGTTTAGGATATGCCTTCGAAGTTCCCACATCTCACCAAAGGAGAAAGTCCGTGTAACCTGTGGAATTCTCTACCATACCTGTGGAATTCTCTACCACAGAAAGTTGTTGAGGCCAATTCACTAAATATATTCAAAAAGGAGTTAGATATAGTCCTTACTACTAGGGGGATCAAGGGGTATGGTGAGAAAGCAGGAATGGGGTACTGAAGTTGCATGTTCAGCCATGAACTCATTGACTGGCGGTGCAGGCTCGAAGGGCCGAATGGCCTACTCCTGCACCTATTTTCTATGTTTCTATGTTTCTAATTAGAGCTCTGTGTTGCTTATATTGAAGTTACAGTGGAATATATCAAAGGTAATATTGTGAGGATAGAAATTACAATGAAGTATGGTGATTATAATTTGTAATTTGTGTTAAGAGTGCATTAAAGTTCTAATGGAGTAAATCAAAGTAGGGAAGAGATAGCAGAGGCACTATTATATAAATATAAAAAGTAATTAGAAAAGGAAATAGCACCAGAGGACTGGCGGACAGCTAATGTGATTCCTTTACCTAAAAAAGGAGATTGAACAATTCCAGGGAACTTTAAACCAGTTCACTTAATGTCAGTGGTAGGGAAATAATGGAATCTTTAATCAAAGATGTAATAGAAAAACATCTAGAAACCAAAAATATAACAAAAAATAGTCAGTATTGATTTCAAAGGGGAAGGTCGTGCTTGACGAACCTTATAGAATTCTTTGAAGAAACAACAGAAAGAGTAGACAAAGGTAATGCAGCAGATATAATGTATTTGGATTTTCAAAAGGCTTTTGATAAAGTACCACATAGTAGACTTATGACTAAGGTTAGAGCATGTGGAGTCAGAGGGCAAGTAGCAAAATGGATAGCAATTTGGCTACAAAACAGAAAATAAGGAGTAGGGACTAAGTGTAGTTATTCAGACTAGCAAAAGATTGGAAGTGGTGTTCCACTAGGATTGGTGTTGGCACTATTGATGTTCACTCTTTGTGTAAATGATTTGGACTCGGGCATCAGAATTTGTGGGATGACACCAAATTGGGGGGTGCAGTTAATACTGAGCAAGACTGCAATAAAATACAAGTAGACATTGGCCTGAATTTTGCAGTAAAATTAACAGTGAGGCAATCAATGCTCACCATTATTAAGGAGTAAATTGGACAGCAACTTCTAGCATCCGCAGATGCGCAGTTAATCACGGAAATCAGGAAGTTACTGTCCGATTTTCCCTGTTTCTCCACAAGCTTTGCTGTAACAGTATCCCGCCAAAAGGTTCAGCATTAAAATACATGAAGGGCATGAAGTTGCAGTACTTTCCCAATAGTTACTCACTAAACACACCAGAAAAAATTAGGGCTTGGGCATTCAGGTGTAAATATTTAATGACGTGATAAATCTTAATTACTGCCAAACAGCCTGTTCAGCACTGAAAATTTACTTTTACAAGTGTGGAGTCTCATTCCTTCAGATTTTAATTAATGTTGGAGATGTAAAAACATTCAAAATTAAAATAATTTTTTACATTTTCTTTCTGTCTCTTTTATCTCTATCTTAATCCCATCTTTCTTTCCCTCATTTTATTTCATTTTTGGTACGTGATTTTAAATTGAATTAAATATTCAAATTTATACTTCCTGGTTCAGACTCTGCATGTCTCAGTGAGAATTCTTCAATTTGATTGGTTGAAGACGCACACTTGCTTGTACTACTCACACACGTCACAGATCCCCTGTACAGGGTGTAGCGTGGAAAAGGATCTCTAGTTGGTGCTCAAAAGTCCACGAAAAGTCTGTGGGCAGCTGGAAGCACAATGAGTGGCGAGTGCAGTTCTTTTGCCGCTGAACGCAAAATCTGGGCCATTTATAAACTTGCAGAATAGGTGTGTAATTGCCGAATGAATTTCAGTGTAGATAAATGTGAGGTGGGGCATTTTGTGAGGAAGAATAAGGAAGACATATACTCCTTGGGAAATAAGGGGGGAGTTTTAACCTGGAGGAGCACGTGGAGTTGGGAGCGGGTGAGGGGTTGAATCCGGCAAAAATGCAAGCACATTGGGAAGTCGGGTCCAGCTCGCCGACTTCCACATTTGAAGCTGTGTACGTGCAGCCCCTCGGGACAGGCGGGTTGTGAATTGACATATGTTAATCACTCAATTAGAACCATATTGACATGGGATTTTCACATTAACTTTGAATCCATGGGTTTCCTGGGCTTCCTGGAACTCGCCAGTGAAAGCAAGGCGGGAACACAATGATAATTGAGGGGGCTGAAAACATGACAGGGAAATATGCTGTAAGGGAATAGTGGAAATGCTTCTCTTTCCACGAGTGGACCCCCAATATAAGGGGTCGACCCGTTGTAGCAACCCTCGAAGTTAGTAGACGGAGACGGATGGCAAGGTTCAACGATCTTTTAATCACGAACGGTCCAGGTGCGATTTCTCAACACAGCCACCTGTGAGTGGAAATGCTTACTGAACAGCAAAATCAGCCATCTTTTACACAAGACCATTTGCTTCCCCAATAATCAAAAGACCATTTGCTTCCCCAATACAATCTCCCCCGACTCCTGATTGGTTACCTTATCAGTAATACCTTGGATTGACAGACCAGATTCAGGCCTTCCTAGGGTGACCCATCTTGCTAGAATGTGCTGACCTGGCGGCCTTCTGGTTATTGGGGCTATCAGACTTTGTTATAATGACATGGTTAGGACTGGACCTCACCTTGGAATTTAAACAAGCTAACATCGGCCTTTGTAGTCGTCCATTTTATAAGGGTATAACGTATCTGAATAATTAATTACAGGAGGCCCCATCACAGCAAACCCAGAAGGGCAAATAAACAGGGCAAGGAGTCAAAAGTAACAATGAAAAGCTCCATCTGGTGAAGCAAGAGAGATAAGATAACATTCCAATGTGCTAATAAACCTTGAAACACAGTGACGTTTATTTTTCAGCTATCTCTCTTTTCTGGCTAACTTACTTAAAACATTTCGTATATCCCCCTTAATGCCAAATCTATTTTTTCCTCTTACAATTCCCAACTTGGGGCCTTGGCTATACGCCAAGTAGGCCATATTCTCCAAAAGCTACTTCACTGTGGGTGAGTCCCAGGTATGTCTGTCCGTCTGAATGGCCATTTCCCAAACTTCAGAACCTCCTGTGACTTTCGTCCCATGGCTATTTAAGGTATGTCCTATCTGTTCCAATTTCTGTCCCTCACTGCATTAACCACGGTGCGTGCCATAGTATGTTGCCTGCCCCGATTGATTCGTGCACAGGTTAACCATACCAATATTATCAGTATCAGACCCTGTATTACAACAAGTACATGTGATATGATGGAATCAATTATTAAGGATGTCATAGCAGCGCATTTGGAAAGAGGTGACATGATAGGTCCAAGTTAGCATGGATTTGTGAAAGGGAAATCATGCTTGACAAATCTTCTGGAATTTTTTGAGGATGTTTCCAGTAGAGTGGACAAGGGGGAACCAGTTGATGTGGTGTATTTGGACTTTCAGAAGGCTTTCGACAAAGTCCCACACAAGAGATTAATGTGCAAAGTTAAAGCACATGGGATTAGAGTTAGTGTGCTGACGTGAATTGAGAACTGGTTGGCAGACAGGAAGCAAAGAGTAGGAGTAAATGGGTACTTTTTGGAATGGCAGGCAGTGACTAGTGGGGTACCGCAAGGTTCTGTGCTGGGGCCCCAGCTGTTTACATTGTACATTAATGATTTAGATGAGGGGATTAAATGTAGTATCTCCAAATTTGCGGATGACACTAAGTTGGGTGGCAGTGTGAGCTGCGAGGAGGATGCTATGAGGCTGCAGAGTGACTTGGATAGGTTAGGTGAGTGGGCAAATGCATGGCAGATGAAGTATAATGTGGATAAATGTGAGGTTATCCACTTTGGTGGTAAAAACAGAGAGACAGACTATTATCTGAATGGTGACAGATTAGGAAAAGGGGAGGTGCAATGAGATCTGGGTGTCATGGTACATCAGTCATTGAAGGTTGGCATGCAGGTACAGCAGGCGGTTAAGAAAGAAAATGGCATGTTGGCCTTCATAGCGAGGGGATTTGAGTAGGGAGGTGGGAGGTGTTACTACAGTTGTACAGAGCCTTGGTGAGGACACACCTGGAGTATTGTGTACAGTTTTGGTCTCCTAACTTGAGGAAGGACATTCTTGCTATTGAGGGAGTGCAGTGAAGGTTCACTAGACTGATTCCAGGAATGGCGGGACTGACATATCAAGAAAGACTGGATCAACTGGGCTTGTATTCACTGGAGTTCAGAAGAATGAGAGCGGATCTCATAAAAACGTTTAAAATTCTGACGGGTTTAGACAGGTTAGATGCAGGAAGAATGTTGCCAATGTTGGGGAAGTCCAGAACTAGGGGTCACAGTCTAAGGATAAGTGGTAAGCTATTTAGGACCGAGATGAGGAGAAACTTCTTCACCCAGAGAGTGGTGAACCTGTGGAATTCTCTACCACAGAAAGTTGTTGAGGCCAATTCACTAAATATATTCAAAGAGGAGTTAGATGTAGTCCTTACTACTAGGGGGAATCAAGGGGTATGGCGAGAAAGCAGGAATGGGGTACTGAAGTTGCATGTTCAGCCATGAACTCATTGAATGGCGGTGCAGGCTCGAAGGGCCGAATGGCCTACTCCTGCATCTATTTTCTATGTTTCTATGTTTATCCATGGGTGGATCTGAATATTAAGTCCAATGTCGCACAGTTTTGAGTACCAAGGCTGATTGGCCAGCGTTGCATTAGTGTCTCTTTGTAGGTTGTCTATTTCTTCCATTAGCCGGATATACTGTCGTCTTTGGTTTTGGATTCCTTGCACCAGTTGCAATTGTTCCTCACTTAGTTCAGGTATTTGACTTCCTTGCGGTTCCCATACCACCTTCTCATATCCTTCTCGGATGATGTTCGTGACCATCCCGTGGACAATTTCTGTTGTTTCAGGGTGTATGCAGTAGCCATTTATGTCTATCGCCCCCATGGAGTTGAAACAAAAGTTAGGTCTGACGATGACACAGGGGGTGACTCCTCCCTTGGTCTTAATCGTCAGATTGGTTGCTCCTGTGCTCACGCACCAGTCTCCCTTCCCTTGTGGAGTAGCGATTGTTTCAGAATCACGTCCCGGGGGGTAATACTTAGTGTACATCCATTAGTTTGGTGGACTCCGCAATCACCCTCCGTCATTCTTGGCGTGCCTCGATACAAAATCACTTGGTTATTTTTATAACAGTCGGTTATGTCAATGCCTTTGGTACTATTGTTATTTTTAATCATATGTCTGGAGGGTTCATGGTAATGCAATCGTGTTCAGTTTCTTACTTTTCCAATACTATTGGTTTGGTATAAGGGGTCTCCCTTTGTTACATCATACTGTGGCATTGATAACACGAATCCCATCATATTCACATGTCCAGTAATACATTTAAATTTTGGCACCCATGCGTGACTATTTTTCCGTAACTCGCACGTGTTATTCATGTTTTGTCTAGAGTCCAATTATTAAATATATCGTTCGGGACCCAATCTGGTATGTACCCATTTTGGAATTGCTCCAGGTTATGTTGTACCTCACTAAGTATCCATGCCCCTTACCTGGAGCAAACTATTTCGGCTTGCAATTGTTTACTTAGGTCGTTTCCCATTGCGTGGATCAAACTTATGGTCTTGGCATATTCCTGTAATGTGTGGGCCACTTGTAACAGTTCCCCTTCCGCACCATCTCCCAATCATGCTTGTAGGACCTGGCTATCTATTTCCCTCCCCAATAAGCCCACTAAGGTTTGAGTTAAAGTGTTAACTCGTCTATTGCTTACAGGTCTATAGTATTTACTGTTGCAACCCCCTCCCTTTTGGTGCAATTTTTTCGTTCTTCCTCTAATACAAAGCACACCACGGTCTTGTTTACTGCTAGTGTTATGCCCTGGTTAGTGGTCCACCCCCATTGTGGGTTAGATTCTCTATTAAGTTGTTTTATGCCCGTTAGTCCAATGCTGCAATTTAAATCCACCGTTGAGCCGACTATTACCATTAGGGTTCCTGAATCTGATCGCAACTAATGTTTTCCGAATCCCTGTAATACAGGCCTTGAGGTCCGTTACTTCCTCCGTCAATGGATGTTCCTGCTTCAAGGAGGGATAAAATCCTATAAAACATAACATTTCCCAGTGGCCACCGGTTGTTTAGGATCTATATCTTTTCAACTGAGTCCAGTGTTTCCATTTGCCGATACTTCCCATGTTTATGCAGGCGCATGTATCGTTAACCATGATCACCTGGTGGGGTCCGGTCCATTTTGGTGAGAACCCAGGTCTTTCGGGATTTATCTTCATAATGACCCGGCTTCTTATTTGTGGTACCTGAGCCTTTTGTTCCTTCATGTCCCTTTTTAAATTCCTAATAGTTTGTTGGTCTCTGGCTTGTGCTTGTAATTCATGTGATTGTTTACAGAATTCCATCACAAACCTCTGTATCTTGTCCTTGTAGGGTCCGTCTTCATTCCCGGTAACCATCACTTCTGGCAGCCTCATGGCTCTTCCTGTCACTAGTTCAAAGGGGGTCAGTCCGGTAGTCCGGTTAGAGGTTGCTCTTAATTTCATTAGGATTTGTGGTAGTAACTCAACCCACCCTTGTCCGGTCTCCTCGATTGTCTTAGCCAGTGCTGTTTTTAAGGTCCTATTCATTCGCTCTACCAATCGGAGGACTCCGGGTGGTATGGGCTGTGAAATTTTTGTTTAATCCCTAATGCAAGCCTGCTTCATTACTTTTCCCCTTTGGCTGGGCAGTGGTCCAGTAAAATCTATTTGTAAGGCTTCCCAAAACAGGGTTCACAGCTGTCTGTGAAAGAGTTAACTTCCTTAGTTTCAAAAGCTGACAAACACAGACACCATCAATCAATGTCGACTTCAGCCTGCGGCTTTTTTCAGTTTAAACTCTCCAGTTAAAAATTTTACTTTTATAAAATATCCGTGTTTTCATTCTCAAAATAAACATTCAGAAAAGCAACTTTGTACATGATAGCAGAGAATTTTAAAAGTTTGATTTGTAATAGGTTAATTAACTTCAATAACTCTAATATTAAACTTCCCAATGCCACTTGGAAAAGGGGGGAGGAGCCACAGCCAAAATTCTCCAGTCCAGGCAACATTCTTGTAAATCTCCTCTGCACCCTTTCCAGTGCAAGCACATCTTTCCTGTAATCTGGTGACCTAACTAGAGTTTCCTACAGTTCTAGCATGACGTCTCTGCTCCTGTATCCCATGCCATGACTAATAAAGGCAAGTATTACTTAGGCCTTCTTAATCACCTTATCTACCTGGCCTGCTAGCCTCAGGGGTCTATGGACCTACAGTCCAAGGTCCCTTTGTTCCTCTACACTTTTCAGTGTCCTACCATTTAATGTTTGTTTTATAATCTGTACCATAATCTGTTGCCTCTGTAGGTTTTAGCACTTTTTGCTGCTATATGCCTACACTTCATGGTTTGGATTTCCATTAAACATCTCCTTTAAAATTGCTTCCTGCTTTTTTTTAAAAAATGGTCACCGTAGCAACTAACTTCGACCCCTCATTTCTTGCATTACAAAGAGCCCCTCTCTCTACATTTCCACCACGTTTGTCAGTCTGTTGCAGTTATAACAGACTTCGGATGTCCTACCCCAGCTCCCCCACTGTTTTTAATTGATGGGGGCTGCTGGCAGTTGTTCCTGGATCAATTTAGTTTGGGTGTCTATTTCTTTTACTTGTTCCCGATAGCAGGTGAGGATAATTACTTGGGCTATTTCAACCTTGTGTTTGGTCTGACTATTCCACCATTTTTACTGTCTATCGGGAGCATCCTCGGGCTGCCACCCTTTCTTTATCATTGTCTCTATTAGGTTTGCGTATTTTTTGCCCAGTAAATCTAATAGAGACCCTTCTGGTCCCCAGCTACATTCTTCCTCCTGTTCTTGGCTGGCCTGGGGTTCTGTTTCCTCATCTGTTTTATTCGCCTTTTTATTAGCTTTTTACCCATCTTACTTCAGGGTAAGTATAAGGGTTTCTGGTATTCCCTTAGTTCGTGTTCAGGATGTCGTCTATATGGCTCCCCTTTGCGCCGTACACTCGTACTGCCATGCTTCTGGGTCAATATGTCTCGTCTCTGCCAGGACATTGTCTATATGTCACCCCTTTGCACTGTACACTCGTACCGCCACGCTTCCGGGTCAATATGTCTCGTCTCTGCGCCGTACACCCAAAACGCTTCTGGGTCAATATGTCTTGTCCCTATGAGGACATCATCTATATAGTCTGCCCTTTGTGTCATACCCTCTCGCAATGCCGTGCCTCCTACATACGCGCATCTCAGAGTATACCCTCAACCCCCCTCTCACCCCCGATCGTCCTTGTCCTTTGCCTCCGTCCTTCCGGGGCCTGCTAAGTTGATTCTCTTATACAGATGTTCTTCCCTCCTGGTCTACAATGTCACAGCTCTAACTTGAAGGTGATAAATCAAAACATACTCACCCCAACAGCTGGATCATAGTTCCATTTGGGAAGTCCATACCCTGTTCGCAGCGCCAAATTGTAAGGGAATAGCAGAAAAGCTTCTCTTTCCACGAGCGGACCCCCTGATATAAGGGGTCGACACTCGTCCTAAGCCGTTGTAGCAACCCTCAAAGTTAGTAGACGGAGACGGAAGGTAAGGTTCAATGATCTTTTAATCACGAACGGTCCAGGAGCGATTTCTCAACACAGCTGCCTGAGAGTGAAAACGCTCGCTGAACAGCAAAATCAGCTATCTTTTATACAATGTTCAAAAGACCATTTGCTTCCCCAATGCAACCTCCCACGATTCCTGATTGGTTACTTTATCAGTAATGCTTTGGATTGACAGACCAGGTTCAGGCCTTCCTAGGATGACCTCAACTTGCTAGAATGTGCTGACCTGGTGGCCTTCTGGTTATTGGGGCTATCAAACTTTGTTATAATTACATAGATAGGACTGGATCTCACCTCGGAATTTAAACGAGCTAACATCGACCTTTGTAGTGGTCCATTTTATAAGGCTGTAACATATCTGAATGATTAATTACAAGAGGCCCCATCACAGGAAACTCAGAAGGCAAATAAACAGGGCAAGGAGTCAAAAGTAACAATGGAAACTCCATCTGGTGAAGCAAGAGAGATAAGATAACATTCCAATGTGCTAATAAACCTTGAAACACAGCGAGGTTTATTTTTCAGCTATCTCCCTTTTCTGGCTAACTTACTTAAAACATTTTGTATATCCCCCCTAATGCCAAATCTATTTTTTCCTCTTACACTGCCAATAAATACTGACACCTCACAGCTGCTTTCCTACCTGCTTGTGTGAAAGACTTTGTTCACAGGACTTGAGCCGAGAGTTTACTTTTACAACTTTGGAGGTCTGTTCTGCACTTGAGAGCTCTGATCTATCAGATCACTTCTGCTGTGTTAGATCTCAGATGAGGACCAAGATGACCAGCAGCAGCAAGAAAACCAGCACCGTCACCAACAGCAACAACCTGCTGTTCACAGACCTACAGCCCCCACAGGAGAGAGGGGGATCAGTAAAGAGGTGTAGCTCGCAGAAGGCCACAGGGCCCATAGGACCAGCTAGTCTACCTTAATGTGCTAGCGGTAGTATTGAATAAAATATTTCTCTTCAAGGTACTTGCCCAATTTCACCTTGAAGACTACTTACCACTGCATCCTCTTTCAGTAAGCAGTTCCAAAACCCAACCACTCTCTCAGTAAAATAATAATTCCTTACATCCTGTCCAAATCTATCTCTTCTCAAAAGGTAAGGCATACAAAGCTGACTAATACGATACTAACTCAAACAGTTACAAGTTTATGATATGACTTCTCAAGTTCGCACATCCCACCAGAAGAGAAAGTCTCTGTAATTAGAGCTCTGTGTTGCTTAAATGAAATTACAATGGAGTATGGTAATTATAATTTGTAATAGAGTACATTAAAGTTCTAATGGAGTAAATCAAAGTTCTAATGGAGTAAATCAAAGTAGGGAAGCGATAGCAGCGGCACTGTTATATAAATATAAAAAGTAATTAGAAAAGGAAATAGTGCCAGAGGACTGGCAGGCAACTAATGTGATTCCTATGTTTAAAAAGAAAGATTGAACAATTCCAGGGAACTATAGACCAGTTCACCTAAAGTCAGTGGTAGGAAAATAATGGAATCTTTACTCAAAGATGTAATAGAAAAACATCTAGAAACCAAAAATATAACAAAAAGTAGTCAGTATTGATTTCAAAGGGGAAGGTCGTGCTTGACGAACCTTATAGAATTCTTTGGAGAAACAACAGAAAGAGTAGACAAAGGTAATGCAGCAGATATAATGTATTTGGATTTTCAAAAAGCCTTTGTTAAGGTACTGTAGTAGACTCATGACTAAGGTTAGAGTATATGGAGTCAGAGGACAAGAAGCAAAATGGATAGCAAGCTGGCTACAAAACAGAAAATAAAGAGAGTAGGGACGAAGGGTAGTTATTCAGATTAGCAAAAGATGGGAAGTGGTGTTAAACAAGAATTGGTGTTGGCACCATTGATGTTCACTATTTGCGTAAATGATTTGGACTTGGGAATTGGAAATACAATTTCAACATTTGTGGATGACACCAAATTGGGGGGTGCAGTTAATACTGAGCAAGACTGCAACAAAATACAAGAAGACAATTGGTTTGAATTTTGCAGTAATAACAACGGTGAGGCATTCATAATTATTAATAGTAAATCGGACAGTAACTTCCAATGTCTACACATGCTCAGTTAATTGCGGAAATCAGGAAGTTGCTGTTCAATTTTCCCTGTTTCTCCACAAGCTTTGCTATGACAGTATCCCCACCGAAAGGTTCGGCATTAAAATATATGAAAGGCATGAAGTTGCTGTACTTACCCAGTAGTTGCTGACTAAACATGCCAGAAAAAATTAGGGCTTGTGCATTCAGGTGTAAGTGAGTATTTAACGGTGTGAAAAATCTTAATTGCTGCCAAACAGCCTCTCTAGCACTGAACATTTATTTTTCCAAGTGTGGATTACAAAGGGTCTCTAGTAACCATAAGTTGCTGCTCAAAAGCCCACGAAAAGTCTGTGGGCATCTGGAAGCTCAATGAATAGCGAGCGCAGTTCTTCGCTGCTGAACGTAAAATCCGGGCCATTAATAAACTTGCAGAATGGGTGTGTAATTGCCGAATGAATTTCAGTATAGATAAATGTGAGGTGTTTCATAATGTGAGGTGTTTCATTTTGTGAGGAAGAATAAGGAAGACATATACTCCTTGGGAAATAAGGGGGGAAGTTTTAACCTGGAGGAGCACGTGGAGTTAGGTGCAGGTGGGGGTTTAAATCTGGTGTGAAGCCAGCTCCAACCCATCTTCTTCCATATTTGACTTCAGTGCATGAAGCTGTGTGCATGCAGCCCCTCGGGAAAGACGGCTTGTAAATTGACTTATGTTAATCGCTCAATTAGAGCGATATTAACATGGGATTTGCATATTCACTTTGAATCCATGGGTTTCCCGGGCTTCCTGGAACTCGCCAGTGAAAACAAGAGGAGATCACAGTGGTAATTGAGGGAGCTGAAGACATGACAGGGAAATGTACCAATAAATACTGACACCTCACAGCTGCTTTCTTACCTGCTTGTGTGAAAGGCTTTGTTCACAGGATTTGAGCCGAGAGGTTACTTTTACAACTTTGGCGGTCTGATCTGCACTTTGGAGCTCTGATCTATCAGATCAGCATGGGTGCCACTTACGCTGTGTTAGATCTCAGATGAGGACCAAGATGATCAGCACCATCACCAGCACCAGCAACAGCAACAGCAATACTAGCAGCAGCCTGCTGTTCACAGATCTTCAGCTCCACAGGAGAGAGTGGGATCAGCAGAGAAATGCAGCTCGCAGGAGGCCACAGGGTTCACAGGCAGAGGATAAGCTTCCTCGACATGTTGGAACAGCAGTGTCTCAGGAGGCCCAGGGTTTTGCACCAAGTGGCGTCAGACATTTTCACCCAGCTGGAACAAGACCTGCTGCCCCAAGTGAACCTGTTGGTCGTCAATGTCACCACTGCCCTCAAAGTTTTTGCCTCAGAATCCTTCCAGGAATCTTCCAGAGACATTTGCAGGACACACAAATGCATAAGAGAGGTAGCTTGTTTGCCAGGGCCGTCAATTATATCAACTTTGCCTGCGATGACGCCAGTCAGAATGAGCGGGCACTTGGGTTTGTGGCTCCTGTGGATTCCCACAGGTGCAGAGCATCACTAACAACAACAGCAACTTGTATTTTTATGGTGCCTTTAATGTAGTGAAACATTCCAAGGCACTTCACAGGAGAATTAAGGCCATATGCATGCAGTTGATGATGCCCTGCACCTGTGGGAATCCACAGGAGCAGCAAATTACTCAGGAGTATTCGTCAACCACAAAGGCTTCCACTCCATCAATGTGCAGCTGGTGTGCAACCACAAAAAGATGTTTATGCAGGTGTACGCAATATTCCAGGCAGCTGCCATGATGCTGGAGAGTTACCGGCTGGCTGCTTGGAGACAAGGCATACCCATTTAAAATGTGGCTGACGACGTATCTCAGAGCGACACAATGAATGCCATATGATCACCAGATGTGTCATCGAACAAGCTGTTGCTGTACTGAAGATGTACTTCAGGTACCTGGACAGATCTGGAGGTGCCCTTCAGTGCACACTAGCCAGGATCTCCAGAATGGTCGTGGTGCACTGCAGTCTGCACAACATTGTGCAGCAGCGACATTTGGACCTGCAGGAGGACACAAAGTACAGAGGCTCTTTAGATGATTCCAAGGAGGAGGAAGAAGAGGAGGGGAAGGAGGAGGAGGAGGAGAGGGATGAGGATGAGGAGGAAGCGAAAGGTGTTGCAGGCAAAGAACCATCGGTGGTGCACATTGCTGCTTGGGATACCTTAATTATTGTGATATTCAATTAGGTTCCACCAGTGCACCCATCTAGGCGGGGTTTGTTTTCTTTGGAACAGAGGAGGCTGAGGGGAGACCTTATTGAATGGATAGGAAGGACTTATTTCCTTTAGCAGAGGGGGCAACAACCAGGGGACCTAGATTTAAAGTAATTGGTAGGAGGTTTAGAGGGGATTCGAGGGGAAATATTTTCATCCAGAGGGTGGTGGGGGTTTTGAACTCACTGCCTGAAAGGATGGTTGTGGCAGAAACCCTCACCACATTGAAGAAGTACTTGGATGTGCACTTGAAGTGACATAACCTGCTGTAATGTATTTGCTTCATGGGTTCTTTGCTTAAGAATTCATAGCAATACATTGCTCTTAAGAACCAGCTGGTTTATTAACAAAAGGTTTAACAATCACACTGCACATTACCAGTTCAACTATTTTAGTTGTGCACTTTAAACAAATGCCCCCTGCAAGGGGGGTCACATTCCAAAATATTTTTTTTTTTCCAGTGCCCCTTTTTACATTACCAGTTCATCCACTAGGCTCACAATCACCTGCCTAACCGTGGATCCCCCAAACCCAACTGGCTGGGATTTTATTCAGCCGCTCCCAACTCAACAGTTCCACCAATCTTTGAGCATTCTCACAGGTGTATACATTACACTGCTTCCCCTTTTTTTAGAAGCAAGTTATTTATAATATTTCAAAAAGATTACTTAAGATTACAATTTTACAAATTTGACCGCTGAGCCTCAGTACCTTGTTGTAAGCTTTTAGTTTCCTCCTGTTCCAACCTCCATTCCTTTGTAGTTGGCTGGCTATGCCCATTTTCTATATTCTTACTTGACTCTGGAGATGTCTTGGGAAATTTTTTCAGTGCATGTGGCCCCCAGGATTCCTGACCTCTATCTTCCTGTGTCCTCTTCAGTTTCCTCAGAACCCTTACATCCGTCCTCGTGTTAGCTTTCTTCCTATGATCTTGATATTCCCAATGATCAATATCCTGTCTAGTTGGTTTGCGTTTCCTCGTTGATCTTCTCAACTGAACCCCAATTCCGCCTCCCCTCTCTGAAAATACAGAGTCTCTGCGAGATTGTCCCATACCCACAGAACCGCCTTCAGTCAGCTGCATCGGAGTTGGTAGGGATATAGATATTGTGACCATTGTGTCCATTGAACTGACTCTGGTCATTGTCTAAGTCAAGCTCATAACTACCTACTCGTGGTACTGAAGATGCATCACTCGCAAGCAACATTTAATCCACATGAACCTTCCTGATATATTCACCAATTTTGACCAAGTACTGCTTGGTTCCTTATTTGTGAATTTGCCACACCTGCTGGGAATTCATTGACATCATTAGTTCTAAAAAATGTTTTGCAATCTTTCACTGTAGGATCTAAATGATTCTTACTGCTATCAAAGGTTCCCAAATTACAGACATAACTCGTTGTCATACCCATATTGTCTTCCTGGCTTAATAGCTGTTAATCACTCTCAATAACCTTGAATTGCTTTTCAATTACTCTAAATGGCTTTCCAGAACTATTTCAGTTGAAACAATAATCAAGTGCCCCCTTATTTAAGGGGCACTAAAACTGACAAATTAAACAAATTGAATTTTAAACTATAAACGGTCAACTTAAAATTTGGTTGCTGAGGGTGCTGATGTACTCCAGTCCCTCCGGCACCCACCTCTCGCAGAAGGCCACGAGCGTACCGGTGGACATCGCATGCTCCATCTCCAGGGCCACCCTGGCTCGAATGTACCCATGGAAGAGAGGCAGACAGTCGGTGCACCATGGTGTGTCCGGACGGCAGAGGAGGATGGCAAAGTGGAGAGTGTGCAAGACAGCCCATACAGGAATCCCCTCTGCGCAGAACTGAAAGGCACAGAAGGGATTTCTCAGAGGAGGCTCAAGTTGTGAGGCGCCGGCTCCCGAGGGAGGTTTCGGGGCTTGGTGCCGATGAGGAATTCCATCTGGACGGGGGTCAGTTCAAACGGGATCTACCCACATGTTTGAGCATCCTCGACACACTTCGACACAACGGAGTCAGGGCCCAGTGCTGTTTTTAGCGACTCGATGGCATTGGCCAGGATAGGCACCGTGCCAGCTCTTCAGGCACCATCCCGCCCGCTCCTCCGCCATCTAGTAGGTCGCTGACCCTGGTCACCTTGCCAAACACAGCCCTCTCATCCGCCTGCCACCTAAAACCGTGCTTGTGGAGGTACGAATTCCTGAGCAGCTGTTCCCGAAGGACAGCCGCCACTCCAGATGGAGGAGAACTGCGCTTGGTGGCGACTTTGTTCCAGACCCTGATGAGTTCCTGGTAAAAGACAGACAGCCCTCGCTTGGCGGTTCGGACGCCTCCCAGATTTACAAACAGGAGCTGCGTGTAATGGCTTTCCACAAGCTCTTTTTGTCAGTTCAACACTGTTCAGTACTCACACAAAAATGGTATTGCCAGGCTCTCATTCAGGAATTATGCTGCCGGTATATCTGCTTGCTGTGCTCCACTTGTATTTGCCGGCTCAAAAAAGGAAATTCCACCAAAAATTTCCTCATGAAGAAAGTCCCATCCTCTTCGCCATTTTGTAATGTATTTGCTTCATGGGTTCTTTGCTTAAGAATTCATAGCAACACATTGCTATTAAGAACCAATTGGTTTATTAAAAAAGGTTTAACAATCACACTACACTTTACTAGTTCATCCACCAGGCTCACAACCATCTGCCTAACCGTGAATCTCCCGAACCCAACTGGCTGGGGTTTTATTCAGTCTTTTGAACATCACGTGACTGGCTAAGCCGCTCCCAACTCAACAGCTCCACCAACCTATGAACATTCTCACAGGTGTATACATTACACCTATAAGGCTAGGGACCAAGAGCTGGAAAGTGGGAGTAGGCTGGATATCTGTCGGTTGGCGCAGACATGATGGGTGAAATGGCATCCTTCCGTGCTGAAAATTGATATGATTTTATGATTCTATGATCTAATGTGAACCTTCTCAGGGAAGAGAGAACAGGCCCCCAAGTCCCTTAACCCAGAGTCCGCCGAGGGGGGGGCTAATCAAGTAGCACCATGCTGGCGTTGCAGAGGGAATCACAGGGCTCACCAATGCCGCTTTAAAGACTATGTATGTAAAGGCTGCAGCACAAAGGGGCACCTCCAGCGAATGTGTAAAAGAAATATGACTCACTGTGTTGATGAAGAGTCTTCAGATGGTCATGAATCCAGCGCGGATTATGAAATGATAGTCAAAGAGGCAGCTCAGCCCCACGATGAGGTATATAGCATGTTTGCCTGCACCACCGAATGTTCTCCGTTGAGGATGGAAGTGGGGATAAATGGCATTCCAGTCTTCATGGAAGTGGACACACGGGCGAGCCAGTCAGTAATGGACCAAGAAGCCTTTGAGAGACAATGGGACAATCAGGCTGAACGACCCAAGTTGGTCCCGGTTCAAGCAAAGCTGCGCACCTACACCAATGAACTTATCCCAGTCGTTAGTAGTGCAGGTGTAAAGGTACGCCATGATGGCGCGGTGCACGTTACCACTGTGGATTGTTGCAGGTGATGGACCAACGCTACTTGGAAGAAGGTGGGTGGAGAAGATCCATTGGAGCTGGGAAGATTTCATCCCTCCAGTGATCGACGTCCCCCGCGCTCAGAGGCAAAGCAAGCCCCCACCTGATGTTGGACCCGACACCGGAGAGCAGGCCAGCACTGCACCCAAGGCACAGACCGCTCAGCATGACTGTGGAGATAATCTAGCTGAGACGACCCGAACGCACCTTCCAGGCTCCAGTGGCAGGACTCCGGAGGAAGAGAATCAGACCTAGAAGTGACTTCCCAGCTTTGGTGGAGGAACCCGGGGAGAAGAGGATCACAACAGTCGACATCGTGGATAAAAAAAAAAGATGGCGTCCAAACCACGAGGTGAGGTGCTGAAGAAAAATGGCGGCGGCCGGACCACGAGGTGCTGCGCTGATGGAGCAACACGTGGCATCAAGCGAAGAAGAGGATTGGGGTAAAGATAGCAAGGCTCTCTTAAAGGAGGCTTGCAACTCATCACACTTAAAGGGACAGTTCCACACTCTCTATCAATGTAACAGCAACTGTGAGTTCGATGTAAAATGTGGAATTGATGATCAGTGTTGTGTACATGCAATAAGCAAGGAAAAGTCGCGCGATTGCAACCATGTCAAATGTGTAATGGATGATCAGAGTTGTGTACATGCAATAAGCAAGGTAAAGTTGTGCGATTGCAATTGGAGCTACAGGTTATGTACAATAAGTAATGAAATGTTGTGCGATGTAGAATTTCAGCTGCATACAGTCAATGCAGTGGGCAAACACCCATCGGGAGCACACAGATCCAGCGAGCTACCCAATGTTGCAGCCTGTGTCCCTGGGACCAGAGTGATGCACCACGGAGTGTGGCCACAAGCAGCCAATATATACAAGCTGCAGAGTAAGCGATCTCAGGAGGGCAACGGCAACAGTATCGATACCATGCCCCTGATTGGCCCCACCTCCCAGGCACCCAATGGCACCAACCGCCACGAGCCTGAAAGAGCAAACTGCACTAAGGCGCAGCCTCCAGACCCTATCGCCACCAAGGCTACACCCGGGAACGAAGGGTCACCCACAACGAGTCTCCCAAATAGGACTGGGACCAGCCAGGATCCCAAACCAAATAACGCCCAGGCAAGCGAGTCAGCAGTTCCCTGTGCATTGCTAGGCTACTGCCCATCAGGGAGCAGCAGCGACAGGGAGGTCACAGTCATCTGTGAACCTGCCCGATGCTAGAAGCAACAGCAAAAGCCCCGAGAGCAGGTAACTTGAGCCAACCGGGTTTTCACGGCCAGCACTGGGCATCGCGCCGCCACCAGACTACCTGGACACCATCCAGCAGTCCTGGCACTAGTTTGTCCTCACGCACCGACGCTGATCCCAGCACTGACTCCAAGAATATTCCAAGCATGTACCATGAATGCAATACTGTAAATGCAAATTTTTTTTGGACTTGAATGTATATGAATGTAATGAGCCAACGGCACAATCTGTATGTGGGGGAGGGGTGGGGGGCGGCGGAGAGAATGGAGTGGTCATGGACACACAAACAGAAATCACCAGCAACTCTACTGCCAATGAAACACCACCTACTCACCCAAGATGGAAACGACCTGCCAAGGGTCAACCAGATAGAGCTAAGCCCAGAGCACAGTCAATGCAAATGCGATTTGCACTAAAGGCTTGGGGGAGAGTGATGGCATGTATCCTACATGGTTACTGCTTATACTATGACAAGGTGTGCCACCAGAGGGCACCTCAGTGGGAGACTTGCAGGTTACCTGTACAGGTGTGCCAGACCTAGTATAAAAGGCAGGCTACCATGTGTGATCCTCACTCTGGAGTTACATTAAATGGACTAAGTTCACTACAGTTCAAGCACAACACACTGTCTCGTGGAGTTATTATTAGAGTATCTGAAGACATAACAGTTGAGGCGAATAGTATAGATGCATTTAAGGGGCAGCTAGCTAAACACATGAGGAAGAAGGGAATAGAAGGATATGCTGATACAACTAAATGAAGAGGAGTGGGAGAAAGTTTGTGTGGAGCATGTAGAATGGCCTGTTTCTGTGCTGTACATTCAATGTAATTCTTTGTAATTCTAATAGAGTAAATCAGAGTTCTAATGGATTAAGTCAAAGTTCTAATGGATTATGTCAAAGTTCTAATGGAGTATGTTGAACTATAATGGAGTATATCAAAGTATAGTGGAGTATGTCAAAGTATAGTAGAGTATGTCAAGCTTTAGTGAATCATGTATCATACATCGTAGATTTTTAAAAAATCTTGATTCAAGGAAATCCATTGATGTGTTATGTATACGGTCGATAAGGAGCACTGACATTTGATAAAATTAGATAGCACCATATTTTAAATGACAGTCTGACAATTATATGGGTTCTCTCACAAACTGATCCCATATGATTGAAGTTCAGAATCTGTTTGAATTTATTGATTTGTTAATGGTTTGGTCAAAATTTTAAAAGGGACCGTGAATCTATAAAGTTGCATCGTTTTATTTTCAATCTGTCTAGAAATAGGTAATGCAATGAAGTCATTTGGAGCACAAACATATAATTTTCCTATGGAAATGTTAATTTTTCAAAATGATCATTCTGTCATTTACCCATGATGTTGTCATGACAAGCAATGATAAAAATAACAATGAAATGTTCTTGACATTTACCCTTTCTCTTTAAATGGGTAATTTTTCTGTGGACAGCTCTCCAGTAGCAGGAATAGTGCACGGCTGGCTATGCCCACCCACACATCTGCTGAAACTTCTTCAGTATAGTGAGCTGCCAGCATGGAAGCTGACTACAACTGAGTACTGATTCGTGTGATGCGGGGGGATGTGGAGGGGATATAATCAGGCCCTTTATATTGCTGCAGTAGCTATTTAAAGGGAAGCGGCCATTTAAAGGCTGAATATAGAGGGCAAAATGAAATGGCTGGCAGCAAAAATGTAGAGGTCCAAAGAAATGATGCAACAATGGGCAAATGATGGAGAAGCAGCGGATCCAAACCTCACATTTGATAGATGACAAAATGGAGTTGGATGTGAGAATGAGTTTCCTATTTTGGCATTCCTCCCCAGAAAGTACTAAGCAGCATGCCTGCCTGAAGGTTGCAGCTAGAGTCACTGGTGTTCATAACGACATAGCTTCCTTCATTTCTGCCATTTTGTTCTATCAAGATAAGCTTATCCAACACATTTATTAGAGGCCCATGCAATACACTCAGCAACCATAAAGCTCCAACTTCTGCATTTGTTGCTTCTATCCTAGCTAGCATCGATATCTTATTCCTTTTTTTAAATTCATTCCGGGATGTAGGCATCGCTGGCAAGGCCAGCATTTATTGGCCATCTCTAATTGTCCTTGAGAAGGTGGTGGTGAGCTACATTCTTGAACCACTGTAGCCTGTGTGGTGAAGAGAGAGGGAGTTCCAGGATTTTGCCTCAGTGGCGATGAAAGAACGGTGATATATTTCCAATTCAGTGTAACTTGGAGGGGAACTTGCAGGTGATGTTGCTCCCATGTGCCATTTGCCTTTGTCCTTCTATGTGATGGAGGTCACGAGTTTGGAAGGTGCTGCAGCGTATCTTATAGATGGTACAGTCACGGTGTGCCGGCGGTAGAGGGAGTGAATGTTGAAGATGTTGGAGGCATTGCCAATCAAGCGGACTGCTTTGTCCTGAATGTTGTTGAGCTTCTTGAGTGTTGTTGGAGCCTCACCAAGTCTTGCTCACCCATCATTCCTGTGCTTGCTGACATACATTGACTCCTGGTCCTTCAATGCCTCCAATTTAAAATTCTCAATCTTGTGTTTAAATTTCCTCATGGCCGCACCTTTTCCTATCTCTGTAACCCCCTCCAGTCCTAAAACCCTCTCAGAACTTTGTAGTCCTCTGACTCTAGCCTCTTGTGCATCGCCTCTTTCCCTGCACCGCACTATTAGCCTTCAGCCGTCTCAGCCCAACACATTGAATTCCCTCCTAAAACCTCTCAACCTCCCTATCCTCTTTTAAGACCCTCCTTAAAACCCATCTCTTTGGCCAAGCTTTTTGTCACCCTTCCTAATCTCCTTCTTTGGCTCAGTATTCATTTTTCTGATTGCATATCTGTAAAGCACCTTGGAACATTATTCTACGCTAAAAGCACTATAAACATGCAAGTTGTTTTGTTGTTGTTTCATCCACTGCTAGAGTGGTATCTCTGGTGGAACTGGGTTGAAGGTCAGATTAAAGCACTGGGTTAAAGGTCAGATAATTCATGATGATGCTATTACTTTTCTCTGGGAGCAGATTTATGTCACTTGTTGTGGTCGAATTTGTGGGATTGTTGTTACCACATTAGGAATTTCTGTCCATAGCGCGGGGCAAAGTCCATTTCCACAAAGAAGTAACAATATCATCTGATTACATAGGATTTATGACACAAAAACAGGCCATTCGGCCCAACCAGTCCATGCGGGCGTTTATGCTCCACTCGAGCCTCCTCCCATCTTTGCTCATCTAACTCTGTCAGCATAATCCTATATGCTCCTGTATGGCTCAGAGACATGGACCATGTACAGTAGACACCACAAGACGCTCGAGAAGTACCACCAACGATGTCTCCGCAAGATCCTACAAATCCCCTGGGAGGACAAACGTACCAACATTAGCGTCCTCATCCAGGCCAACATCCCCAGCATTGAAGCACTGACCACACTTGATCAGCTCCGCTGGGCAGGCCACATAGTTCGCATATGCCAGACACGAGACACCCAAAGCAAACGCTCTACTCGGAACTCCTTCACGGCAAACGAGCCAAAGGTGGGCAGCAGAAACGCTACAAGGACACCCTCAACGCCTCCCTGATAAAATGCAACATCCCCACCGACACCTGGGAATCCCTAGCCAAAGACTGCCCTAAGTGGAGGAAGTGCATCCGGGAGGGCGCTGAGCACCTTGAATCTCATCGCCGAGAGCATGCAGAAATCAAGCGCAGGCAGCGGAAAGAGCGTGCGGCAAACCAGTCCCACCCACCCCTTCCCTCAACGACTATCTGTCCCATCTGTGACAGAGACTATAATTCCCGTATTGGGCTGTTCAGCCACCTAAGGACTCATTTTAAGAGTGGAAGCAAGTCTTCCTTGATTCCGAGGGACTGCCTATGATGATATGCTCTTCTCCCTCATATGCTTCCCTAGCCTCCCCTGCAGAGAAATACATCTATACTATTCGCCTCAATCACTCCCTCCGGTAGCAAGTTCCACATTCTCACCACTCTCTGGGTAAAGAGGTTTCTTCTGAATTCCCTATTTGATTTCTTGGTGACTATCTTATATTGATGCCCCACAAGTGAAAACACTCCCTCTCTGTCTACTCTATCAAAATCTTTCATAATTTTAAAGACCTCTATTAGGTCACCCCTCAGCCATCTCTTTTCAAGATCCAACCTGTTCACCTTTTCTGATAAGTATAACCTCGCATTTCTGGTATCATCCTTGCAAATCTTTTTGCGGTCAGCGGCTGCACTTAATCCTTCTGTAAAGGGAATAAAAGTAACAGTTTAGGTAGTTTAGGGGATATTGATGGACAGGCTATCAATATGGATAAACCCAAAAGACATGGACGGGGTAATTGTGACTTTGTGCGATAGTGTAAAACGGGTGATAGTCAATGGAAATAAAAATTGGGAGAGATTAAAATGGGCTGTCGATTCATTATCACCTGATTTACACTATTGCATAGTCAGAATGACCCCCAGTTATTCTTCCTACATTTTTAAAATTGTTAATCTATCAATTGTGAAGTTAATAAGGGTTCTAAGATTAAACAGATTGCAGCTTTATATTTGTTTATTTGTTCTCGTGATGTGAATGACACTGGTAAGGCCACAATTATATATTCCTAGTTGCCTCAAGGAAATGTGCAATTAACCCCACACTCATTCAATGTGATGCAGGCAGCATGCCATCTTCGTGCTGATTAATATGATTGCAGCTACCCGTGCTGTTGAGTGGGTGCACACAACAGCAGGGGCCCAAAATCGTGAGAGGCTAGCATCAGTGAAAGCTAACCTGCAACACTTAAAGCTAGATAGCCTGCATCTCCTAACCTACATGGATGGCCATTGCTGAGCCCATGGCCAGAGGTGGGGCTGAAACCATTTGAGTTATAAATTTGGTTTGTAATGTTTATTTCGTGTTGGTTTTTATTTTTGCATTGTGGTCATGCAGACTCTGTGATGGCCAGTAACAGAGGGAAGGTAAGGTGTGGGACTGTTGGTGAATGGGGAATTGGGGTTGCATTTACTGGTATCGCACTCAATGAATTCTTCACGGAGAGCCCAGCCAGAAAAGCTAGGTTCCCCCCTCCCTTCCTCTTCCTCCTCTTGCTATTCCTCAGCTGCTCGCTGTATAGCTGGTGGCAAGAGCTGCGCCCTCATAATGGTGAGGTTGTGCAGCATGCAACAGACCACCTGCTCTGTGTGGCCTCTGCTCATTCTCCAAGTCATGTATTCCAAAGGGAATACCTACAAGTGCACCCATGTGTGGCAGTAAGTGGTTTATGCAGTAGCCTTGAAATCAGGACAACGTGCTTCAACAACTGCCACACCACTCGACTTCAGCAACGTTAAAGACCTCTAGAAAGCACCAAGCACTTGTAGAATCATAGCAACAGAGAGTTGAATTCAATCAGCAACTAACCTGTACGTAGGTGATGATCCCTTTAAATAGCACTGGTGGGGGTTCCTTCCTGCTGCTGAACATGTGTTCAGCTGTGCGAGTTTAAGAGAGGCTGTTAGCTGGAGCGGAACTCCAAAATAGCACCACTGGCATCAAATCAGCATTGTACGCCGATTGACGTCATGATCTGCCTACTAGTCATACTTTCGCCGCACACTCACTGCGTGCACTAATTCCCTCACCAATATGGCATCCGGCACCATTTTCCTCACAAGTGTACATGCATCAGATGCCATTTGGCACACAATTGGCACCCATAGCGCCCAAAAAACTGTGCTACCGATCCGAATTTGCACCCAAACTATCTTAAGCAGCATACATCATATCATTTAACTTAAAACTATACATATAAAGAATCCTTTCCTTACATTAAAATATAATCAATAAATTTGTACATATTTTGGCCAACTAATAACTGTCTATCAATATTTGATATATTATGCCACCTCACCCTTACGAAACAGCTATGCGATAAATTGCAGGCCCATTACTTATATACTGAACAAGGGTCATATGAGTCCTCAACCACTTCAATGCTAAACTGTCCAGAAGAATATCAAACTATAACACTTTGTCTGTGGCCTTCATCAATTATGCAGCGATAAAAAAACCTGCTCAGTTCTTGGCCTCTGGAGCTATTCCCTTCAGGCCAAAATGCTGACTTTCAAATGCAACCAAATGATTATTTGCAACACAAAGGCAACTGAAGCAATGCTAGTAAGTGATAATTATGTTCCTTTACAATCATGTGTTCCATTTTAAAAAGAAAAGCTGCCTTTACATTCGTTCTCATTACCACACTGAAGTTCAACAAAGGGAACTGATGATTAAAAAGTTATCTTTTAAAAACTGATGATCTGACTTATCGTGAAGACTTTGGGGCCATGTAGCCACAAAGGTTAATGCAGATCCGGTGCGACATCATGGTCAGGTTATTCTCATCTCTGGTGCGAGCCATGCTCATGGCATGAAAGGGCATGCAATGTTAAGGTACTCGCGGTTTACCGCACACTTTGTTGCCCATTATTGGTCGACCCATGTAGCGATGGAACCCCTTGCAGGCACAATGTGAGATGGCACAGCTCATATCTCAGCTTGACCACCACCCCCCCTGGCCCCTACAGACTGAAATGTTGTCCTCTACTTGCAGATGATGACTCAGACAGCACGGATCAAGGCACACCATCGACCTCTGGCATTCAGAGGAGTTGTCAGACCCAGTGTCTCCCACCCCGACATTGTCCCCACGGAAGAAGCGGAAGACAGCAGATCCTTCCTCCACCCCACCCCCCTCAGATCATCCCATTTCCACCGTTCCCACATCCGCCACCCAGAGCCACGAAGAGGAGAGAGGAGGGAGAAGGCCCATCTATGAGCGCCTTGAGCTCGAGGAAACGGAACAGGAAGACAGCAGCCTTCTGCCATGTGAGCCAGCTGTCCGCAGAACCTCAGTGTCGGGCTCCGAGTTCCTGGGGTTTGGAACGGACTCCACACTAGCAAGCTCTACCAAGCACAGAGGCCATGGCGTGAAGGTAAGCAAAGCGCCAGAACCCACAAGGAGTGAGTAACCATCTGAGGATGCAGGAGATGGTCGAGCTATTACGGACGCACGTGGAGATAGGTCCAGATATGCTTCAGACCATGGCTGGGATCTCTGGCAGCATCGCCACCTTCAACCAGCAGCATGATGACAGGATGGACCGGCTCATCACTGTGTTGGAGCGCACAACTGAGACCGTTGAGGCAATGAGGCAAGAAATGGCTTCTAGCCACATAGAGCAAGCCCCCCACCCCACACTCTCAAGGCAGACAGATCCGGAGGAGCAGGAGATCCCAGCACCTTCGGTCACACCCTCTACCTTCTCACCAAGACACACAGGTCTGCAGAGATCCTGCTGCCCTCTTGCACAAGCTCGTCAACCAGAGGCAGTGAGGGGCAGGGGAGCAGGACACCGTGGTGTAGGCGGGGCGAGGAAGAGGAGCTTGGACATCGCTTCAAGTGGGAGGGAAAGAGAGATGGTAGTGCCGGGTAGAGGGGTGGGTATTGGTGGTGGAAATGTTTGTAAATGTAATAATGTTATGTAACCTTTATTATTGTGCACTTGTAAATATACTAACATTGTTGACCCTCTCTTGGTCATTTTAACGTCATGTGTGGTGCCTTGTGAGAAACACACATCTGTCCCTCAGGTCTTCTGCTTTAGCAGAAATATCTACCCATCCACATCTGACTGCAGTGTATAATGGGTCCTGTCATCAGGCCATCGCAACACGACAAGGAAGGGTCACCAATACAGGAAGGCTGCCATTCAATTACTCTCACTTTAGCTACTTGCAGGGCAGACCTTAAGGCTTGCACTTCAACCCTCTCTTTCCGAGGCCAAACATGGCGGAGTGCCACCCCTGCGATGACATGGTCATCAGTTACATTGCAGTATATTAAATGTCTGTTCCCTTGTCTCTTGTAATGCTCTTCTGACTATCAGTTACAACGATGCGCCATTTCTTAACATCTTCTAACTCTCGCTTATTCAGCCTGACATAATACCATACCCTCTCCGCAGTTACAATATGCGTCTAAATATGTTCCGCATTAAATGTTCTCATAATTCTTGGAGGGCATCTCCACTGAGCCTTTCCCATCTTTCGCTACTCATTGCCGCTTTGTCCATCACACCTTCCCTTCAATGGAGTCATATGGAGAAACATATCTGATGGGTTAAGGTCCATCACATTACTCTTTATGTGCTGTGACGGTTATTCGATATGTCAGATTTATTACATCTCTCAGAATAGAGTTATGTCCGTGATCACTACAAAGCACGCTGGGTTCAGGTATTTTGTGATTAAGCAGAACAGATTTTATTAAGTAGTTTCCTTGCAGTAAAAAGAAATAAAACTTAAGGCGATAGTGACAGTCTATTCGTTGAAACCTCAACAGTAGGCCACTGAATCACCGCAGCACTTGTCTCTTACTGTGTTCTATTGACCTTCCTCAGTTTCGTGTGTAATAGCGCTGCCCCTAAAGTCGAATAGCTGTAACTTTATACCCTTTTCCTCCTATACAAATGTTGTGAAAGTCTGCAGCTGTCTCAAGCTTACAATAGATCATGCTAAGTGTATGTCTCTGACCTTCTATGTTACATCAAGTGCTGCTCTGAAAACCTTTAGAAGGATTGTGTCACAGAATTAATTAATGAGCTTGGATGTACAAAATATGACATGCTGCATACTTTTCAGTTATTGATAATTATTTGGCCTTGGCCACTGTGGTTCTAAATAAAGGAGTTTCAGCAAGGTAAAAAAAAAAGTTTCCAGCAGTTTAGACACATTTCAGTCGCTTTTATCTCATACCAATTAAACATGAGCATGATCAACAAACTAAACCAACATCCACCTCACTTTTTTCCAGCAGTCCCACTCATAATGCTGCAGCATCTGCACGATACCCGTGATGTGCAGCGCTGCAGCACTCGGAGCCCTTCTCGCTGCCGCCCGACTCACAGCCAGCTCAGACCTACTTTTTGCCAGCGGTCCTTCTGGCGGGCAGCAGGTCGATCCAAGGCCAGCATCCCTCACCAAAATTGCCGATTTCCAGCATCCGGCATGGGCCGGCGGCACAGCGTCACGCCGGCGGAACCCTCCGCGATCAACCTCCCGCCGGGCGGAACGTGGACGGCAGATCCGGAGGAATCGCCCCCAAAAAATAAATTTCCGGCTGCAGGCACAACTCCCACCAATTTCGCCCCCTTTCTTTCTAAGAAGAGTTTGAGCAACATTTGTTTCTTATCAATAATCTAGGCTGTCTTTGCATAATGTATCAGTCTAACTTACTTAACATATTTTTCATAAAACAGTTCAAGTAGAGTCAATAAAGTAATCGTCAAAACATTCATCTGCAATCTTTTTGGAGTTCTCTATAGAATTGCTGTTATTTTGGGTAACTTCACATAATCATAAACAAGTTAGGCCTAATGGTGCAGTCTGAAACCAGTATTGCAGTATGGCAATGCCCATTTAGCTCCACCCTGTTTACACTGCTGGAACTCCGATTCTCCTACTGAGGGGAGAGCTGTAATTGTGTGTGGTTGCACTCCTGAGTAGAGTTCTTCTCTTAACAGTCGAAAGTAAAATTGTAAATGGCTGAAGGTGGCCATTTGTGTCTTTTCTGCAAGAGTTCATCCAATATCCCATTGAAATTCTAGCAGAAGATCAGGAGAAGCCCTCGCAAAAATTCTGGGCTTAGAAATTTAAGCCAATTAGGTGCAAGTGTGACATACACATTGCAAGTGTGACAGATATGCATGCATAAAAATCAACTTCGACGTAGGCGCATACCAGGCGGCAGCGGATCATCCACTCTTACATCCCTCGCAGGACAATTGTTTTGCGTTTCTGCCAAAATTGGATTTACCCTACATAGTGTTCATCCAAACAATAAATAAAAGTGACTTTATTTTCTTTCATTTTGAAGAGCTTTAGCTAGCCTTTGTTGCTGGGAAACTAGATTAGCAAATTTGATTGAAGTCCTAGTTTGATTACATAACAGATCCTTGGTTTGGTTAGAGTCAGCAGGATGCCATTCTGTCATTTAATCCCAGCATCCAATTCAGAATCAGGGATTATTTATGTGAAATTCATCATCACTTAAAGTCAGGCTTACATTTGATTTCATTTTGGCTACTTATTAAAACTTGTTATTGGTAAGAGAGAAAGTGGCCGTAAAATGTCTTACAGCCTCAACATGTTATTCAATTGTAATGTTTTTGTTCTCACTGTCCAGAGCACCTCTCAATGTCATATGCAAGGAGACAAACAACTGCTCGGTATGATTTACTACTGGTGTAATGTATTTGCTTCATGGGTTCTTTGCTTAAGAATTCATAGCAACCCATTGCTATTAAGAACTGCTTGGTTTATTATCAAAATGTTTAACAAATCACTTGACACATTACCAGTTCTTCAACCAGGCTCACACTCACTTGCCTCATCATGGATCCCACAAACCCAACTGGCCGGGTTTTAGTGAGTCTTGTGAACATCACGTGACTGGCTAAGCCACAGGCAACTCAATAGCTCTACAACTACTTCGAGCATAACTTTAAATCAAATGCTCCCTTTTGGTAAGGGCACCAGAACCCAAAAATTTCCAAATAAAACTTTAAAAGAAAACTTAGTTCAAATTAAAATTTGGTTGCCAGGGGTGATGATGCACTCCAGTCCCTCTTACGGAAGGCCCGAGCGTACCAGTAGACACCTCGTGCTCCATCTTCAGGGACACCCTGGCATGAACATAGCCGTGGCATTGGGCTGAACAACCCCGTTGACTGCCCGCTACCTGGACCCGTTAATGGCCACCCTGGCCAGGCCCAGGAGCAGTCCTACGAGGAGGCCCTCCGACCTACCCGCTTCCCTCCGCACCGGCTGCCCAAAGATCAGGAGCATGGGACTGAAGTGCAGCCAGAAATCAAGAAGCAGTCCCTTCAAACAATGGAAGAGGGCCTGCAACCTCACACATTGTACATAGACATGGAACAGACTTCTCCAGACCGCAGAAATTGTCAGCGGCCTGGCAGTCCGTGAACCGACTTAAAAACTTATTGCATGGGACTGCTCCGTGCAACACCCTCCAGGCCAAGTCCCCAATAAATAAAGGGAGGATTCCCACGTAGAGAGCACTCCATTGGGGAACCCCGCCTCCTCAAGATGGTGACAACAGCGCTACAACTACTTTAGTTGTATACTTTAATCAAGTGCCCCCCGATTAAGGGGGGGGGGTGTGGTGGCACACAACTATTCGTGCCCCATTGTTTTTTTGCGGGGGGGGGGAACACACAAATTATACACGTGCCCCCTGGCTATAATGCGGGGGGGGAGAGGAGGGCACTAAAACCGACAAACGTAAACAAGTTAAACTTTAGACATTAAAAATCAAATTTAAAGTTGGTTGCCGGGGGTGATGATGCATTCCAGTCCCTCCGGTGCCCACCTCTCACGGAAGGCCGAAGGCCGCGAGCATACCGGTGGACACCACATGCTCCATCTCCAGGGACACCCTGGCTCAGATGTAACCACGGAAGAGAGGCAGGCAGTCGGGCTGAACGAGCCACTCGACTGCCCACTGCCTGGACCGGCTGATGGCACCCTTGGCCATGCCCAGGAGCAGTCCTACGAGGAGGCCCTCAGACCTGCTCGCTCCCTTCCGCAGAGTGTCCAAAGATCAGGAGTGTGGGACTGAACTGCAACCAGAATTTGAGGAGCAGCCCCTTCAATATTGAAAGAGGGGCTGCAACCGGACACATTCAATAAAAGCATGGAACACGGATTCCTCTAGACCGCAGAAATTATAGGCGTCCTAGAAGCCCATGAACCAACTTAAAAACCTGTTGCACGGGACCGCTCCATGCAAAACCCTCCAGGCCAAGTCCCCAATAAATAAGGGGAGGACTCCCGCGTAGAGAGCACTCCATTGGGGACCACCGCCTCCTCCAGATGGCAAGATGGTGCGCCATGGCATGCCGGACGGCAGACGAGGATGGCAAGGTAGAGAGTGTGCAAGAACAGCCCATACAGGAATCCCCTCCGCGCAGAACTGAAAGGCACAGAGGGAATTTCCGAGGAGGCTCAAGTGGTGAGGCGCTGACTTCCGAGGGAGGTTTCGGGGCTTGGTGCTGTTGAGGAATTCCGCCCAAACGGGGGTCAGTTCAGACAGAATCTCCCCACATGCTTGGGCCTCCTAACGGAGTCAGGGCCCAGTGCTGTTTAGCGACTCAATGGCATTGGCCGCCCGCCCAGGATAGGTGCTGTGCCAGCTCTTCTGGCACCATCCAGCCCGCTCCTCCGCCATCGAGCAGGTCCCTGACCCTGGTCACCTCAGCAGCCACAGCCCTGTTATCCGCCTGCCACCTAAAACCACGGTCGTGGAGGTATGGATCCCTGAGCAGCGGCTCCTGAAGGACAGCCGCCACTCCAGACAGGGGAGAACTGTGCTAGGTGGCGACTCTGTTCCAGACCCTGATAAGTTCCTGGAAAAAGACAGGCAGCCCCCGTATGGCGTTCCTGACGCCCTGCGCTAACAAACAGGAGCTGCAAGTCATAATGGAGGCAGTACTGCTGGAGGAAGAAATACATCGCCAGCGCACACCATCTAGGAGGGGGCTCAACATAGAGGTATCTCTGCAGGGTCTGAAGACGGAAAGTCGCACAACAGCGCTACAACTATTTTGTTGTGAACAATTAAATCACGTGCCCCCTGATTAAGGGGGGGAGGGGGGTACTCCAATACTCCAAACACTTTCAAACAAGTGCCCCCTTGGTTTTTTTTGGGGGGGGGGTTTTGGGCACTAAAAACACAAATTATACAAGTGCCCCCTGGCTAAAAGGGAGGGGAGGGCACTAAAACCGGCACAATAAACAAATTAAACCATAGACAAAAAGCATCAAATTAAAATTTGGTTGCTGGGGGTGATGATGCACTCCAGTCCCTCCGGCGCCCCCCCTCTTGCGGAAGGCCACAAGCTCCATCTCCAGGGACACCCTGGCTCGGATGTAAGCGAGGAAGAGGCAGGCAGTCGGGCTGAACGACCCCCTCGACCGCCCACTGCCTGGACCGGCTGATTGCTCCCTTGGCCATGCCCAGGAGTAGTCCTACGAGGAGGCCCTCGGACCTACCCGCTCCCCTCCACACGGTGTCCAAAGTTCAGGAGTGTGGGACTGAAGTGCAACCAGAATTTGAGGAGCAGCCCCTTCAAATATTGGAACGGGGCTGTAACCTCGCACATTCAATAAAAACATGGAACACCGACTCTTCCAGACCGCAGAAATTGTTGGCAGCCTGGGAGCCAGTGAACCGACTTAAAAACTTATTGCATGGGACAGCTCCGCGCATCACCCTCCAGACCAAGTCACTAATAAATAAAGGGAGGACTCCCTCAGAGAGCACTCCATCGGGGACCCCCACCTCATCCGGATGACAAGTTGGTGTGCCATGGCGTGTCCGGACGTCAGATGAGGACGGCAAGGTTGAGAGTGTGCAAGAGCAGCCCGTACAGAAATCCCCTCCGTGTAGAACTGAAAGGCACGGAGGGGATTTCCCCGAGGACGCTCAAGTTGTGAGGCACCAACTCCCAAGGGAGGTTCCGGGGCTTGGCGCCGATGAGGAATTCTGTCCGAATGGGATCGCCCCACGTGCTTGAGCCTCCTTGACACACCTAACGGAGTCAGGGCCCAGCGCTGTTTTTAATGACTCGATGGCATCGGCCGCATGCCGGACGTCTGCCCAGTTTAGGCACCGTGCCAGCACATCTGTTGCCATCCAGCTGGTCCCGGACCCTGGTCACCTCGCCAGCCACAGCCCTCATCCGCCTGCCACCTAAAACCGTGGTCGTGGAGGTACGGATTCCTGAGCAGCGGCTCCTGCAGGACAGCCGCCACTCCAGACGGGGGAAGAGCTGCACTCAGTGGCGACTGTTTCAGACCCTGATGAGTTCCTGGTAAAAGACAGGCAGCCCCCTCATGGTAGTCCTGACGTCCCACAGGCTCACAAACAGGAGCTGCACGTCATAATTGAAGCTGTACTGCTGGCAGAAGAATAACATCGCCAGCGTACACCACCTAGGAGGGGGCTCAATGTAGAGCTATCCCTGCAGGGTCTGAAGACGGAAAGTTACATGCTGGGTGCTGACGCACACCAACGCCTGACCACCCTCAAAACTGCAGCAGAGACTCAGTGTTTCCTGTTGTTCCAGAAGAAGTCCACCAGCTTCTTCTGCAACTTGGCGACAAACGCAGGGAGAGGAGTCAAAGTGACCAGCCAGGAGCACAACATAGCGGCCGACCACTGTTGGACAGCACTCAGCAGTCCTGTCCAGCGCCCTAGGTGAGCAGCGAATTTGGCCTCCAGCCCCTGCCAGTTCGCCGGCCAGGCTTCCTCATCGGGGCTAAGGTAGACTCCCAGATAGAGGAGATGGGTTGTGCTCCAGGCAAAAGGCCGGAGGTCCTCTGGCAGGGAGTCCACCTGCCACTGACCCATCAGGAGTCCGGAACATTTTTCCCAGTTGATCCTGGCGGAGGATGCGACCGAGTAAATCTCCTGGCACTCTCGCATCCTTCGCAGGTCAGCGGGATCCTCTACCGTGAGGAGCACGTCATCGGCGTAAGCCGAGAGGACGACCTCCACGCCCGGCCCTTGCAGAGCCAGTCCCGTCAACCTTTTCCACAAGAAGCACAGGAGAGGCTCCATGTAGGTAGCATATAACTGGCCGGACATGGGACATCCCTGGCGTACCCCTTTCCCAAAGCGAAGGGGCGCCGTAAAAGACCCATTAACTTTAATCAGACATTCCGCGGCGGCGTACAAAAGTCGGATCCAGGCGACGAAATGCGTCCTGAATCTGAAAGCGCGCAGCATTCCGAACAGTTACTCGTGATCCATCCTGTCGAATGCCTTCTCCTGGTCTAGGGAAAGGAAGGCGACCGACAGACCAGCATCCTGGGAATGGTCCAGGACCAGATAGATGTCATCATGGATTGTCCGGCCCGGTACTGTGTAGGACTGGTCGTGGTGGATCATGTGGTCCAGCAGGGTGCCAAGGCGAGCAGACATCACCCTGGCAAAAATGTTGTAATCTGTGTGGAGGAGGGAGACTGGGCGCCAGTTCTTTAGTAGCCGGAGATCGCTCTCCTTAGGCAGCAGGACGATGACTGCCCTGCGCCAAGAGAGGGGCATCTCCCCGGTCGCCAGACTGTCCCCCAGGACCCGCACGTAGTCGCCCCCCAGAATGTCCCAGAACACCCTGTGGAACTCCACGGGCAGCCCGTCCAGCCCCGGGGACTTTCCCCTCGAGAGCTGGTTGAGGACACCGGTCAGCTCCGCCAGTGTGAGTGGAGTATCCAGATTGTCAGCGCCCTCCGGGCCGACTTTCAGCAGCTCCTCACAAAACTGTGCGCATCCTCATTGGACTGATCGAGAGAACAGACCCTTGTAATAGGCTCAGGCTCTGTTGCTGATGCCCTTCGGATCAGAGACCAGAAATCCATCATTGGCCAGCAGCGTCAAGAGCTGCTTACGGACCCCCCCGATTTTTTTCTAGCGAGTAGAAGGAGGGGGAGCCACAGTCCAGGTCTCGGAGCAACCGGATCCGCGACCTCACATACGTGCCTCAGGACCCGACAAGCTGCAGGTCCTTCAGCGCGGCCGCCTTCTCTTCGTACACTGTCCGCAGGGCCGGGTTCTCGACGACTTGACCAAGACAGGACTCCAGGTCGAGCACCTCCTTCTCTAGGCGTCAAACCCTGGCCTCCCGCCTCTTGGACGACCCCTTTGCGTACTCTCGGCAGAAGAGACCAAAGTGAGCTTTGCCCACGTCCCACCATAACCTCAAGGAGGGGAAGTCCTCCTGCTTCCTTCTCCAGTCGGCCCAGAACTGATGGAACGAATCCTGGAATCACTAGTCGTCCAGCAGCAGGTTGTTAAAATGCCAGTATGCGGACCTCCACCCGCGCATGGAGCAGAGCAAGCTCCGCTGCCACCAGCTGGTGATCCGAGCACTGCACCAGCCACATGGAAGCCGCCGGAATGCAGGAGATGTACACCCGGGAAATGTACAGGCGATCGATTCTGGACCTTCCTCTTCCAGAGCTTACCCAAGTAAAGGCGCTGGAGTCGGGATGGAGATTTCGCCAGAAATCCACCAAGTCGAAGGACCTGACCAGATCCCTCAACTTCTCCATCGCCGCCAAGGTCGGAGGGGCACGAGAACCGACAAATTAACCAATAAAATTTTTAAACAATAATCGTTCATATTAAAATTGGGTTGCCGGGGGTGATGATGCACTCCAGTCCCTACCTCTCGCGGAAGGCCGCGAGCGTACTGGTGGACACCGCGTGCCCCATCTCGAGGGACATCCTGGCTCGAATACAAGTGCGGAAGAGAGGCAGGCAGTCGAGCTGAACAACCCCCTTGACCACTCGCTGCCTGCACCGGTTAATGGCCACCTTGGCCAGGCCCAGGAGCAGCCCTATGAGGAGGCCTTCCAACCTGCCCACTCCCCTCCACACAGGGTGCCCAAAGATCAGGAGCATGGGACTGAAGTGCAGCCAGAATTTGAGGAGCATCCTCTTCAAATATTGGAACAGGGAATGCAACCTGACACACTCCACATATATATGGAATACAGACTCCTCCAGGCCATAGAAATTACAGATCAAGTTCACAATAAATAAAAAGGAGGCCTCCTCCGGACAGGAAGATGGTGACAACAGTGCTATTTTGCTGTAAACAATTAAATCATTAAAACAAATGCCCCCTGATTAAGAGGGGGGGGGAGGGGTGGGAGAGCGGGAACACTAAACATTTTCAAACAAGTTTTTTTTTTTTTGAGGGCATTAAAAACACAAGGTTATACAAATGCCCCCTGGCTAAAGGGAAGTGAGGGGGCACTAAAACCGGCACAAAAAACATCAAATTAAAATTTGGTTGCCAGGGGTGATGATGCACTCCAGTACCCACCTCACGGAAGGTCACGAGAATACCGGTGGACACCGCGTGCTCCATCTCCAGGGACACCCAACAGCTCTACAACTATTTTTGTTGTATGACAATTAAATCATTAAAACAAGTGTCCCCTGATTAAAGGGGAGGGGGGGCACACTCCAAAAACTTTGCAGGTGCCCCCTTGTTTTTTTGGGGCACGAACACACAAATTATATAAATGCCCCCGGCTAAAAGCTGAGGGGGGGGGGGCACTAAAACCAGCACAATAAACAAATTAAACTTTAGACAAAAAACATCAAATTAAAATTTGGTTGCCAGAGGTGATGATGCACTCCAGTCCCTCCGGCGCCCACCTCTCACAGAAGGCCATGAGTGTACCATGGACACCGTGTGCTCCATCTCCAGGGACACCCTGGCTCGGATGTAACCGCAGAAGAGTCACAGGCAGTCGGGCTGAACGAGCCACTCGACTGCCCACTGCCTGGACCGGCTGATGGTCCCCTTGGCCATGCCCAGGAGCAGTCCTACGAGGAGGCCCTCGGACCTACCAGCTCCCCTCCGCACAGGGTGCCCAAAGATTAGGAGTGTGGGACTGAAATGCAACCAGAATTTGAGGAGCAGCCCCTTCAAATATTGGAACAGGGGCTGCAAGCTCGTACATTCAATAAAAACATGGAACATGGACTCTTCCAGACCGCAGAAATTGCAAGCAGCCTGGGAGCCCGTGAACCAACTTAAAAACTTATTGCACGGGACTGCTCCGTGCGCCACCCTCCAGGCCAAGTCCCCAATAAATAGAGGGCGGACTCCTGCGTAGAGTGCGCTCTATTGGGGTCCCCCCACCTGCTCCGGACAGCAAGATGGTGACAACAGCACAACAACTATTTTTGTAGACAAACAAGTGCCCCTGATTTAAGGGGGGGGGGGGGAAAGAAGGGGGAGCAGCACACTATCTGCTTCTCCTGTGATGTGTGTATTTGTGCTGATGCCCGTTTCCAACATAAAGAACATAAGAATTAGGAACAGGAGTAAGCCATCTAGCCCCTCAAGCCTGCTCCGCCATTCAACAAGATCATGGCTGATCTGGCCGTGGACTCAGCTCCACTTACCCACCCGCTCCCCATAACCCTTAATTCCCTTATTGATTAAAAATCTATCTGTGACTTGAATACATTCAATGAGCTCGCCTCAACTGCTTCCTTGGGCAGAGAATTCCACAGATTCACAACCCTCTGGGAGAAGAAATTCCTTCTCAACTCGGTTTTAAATTGGCTCCCTCGTATTTTGAGGCTCTGCCCCCTAGTTCTAGTCTCCCCGACCAGTGGAAACAACCTCTTTGCCTCTATCTTGTCTATCCCTTTCATTATTTTAAATGTTTCTATAAGATCACCCCTCATCCTTCTGAACTCCAACGAGTAAAGACCCAGTCTACTCAATCTATCATAAGGTAACCCCCTCCTCTCCGAAATCAGCCTAGTGAATCGTCTCTGTATCCCCTCCAAAGCTAGTATACCCTTCCTTAAGCAAGGTGACCAAAACTGCACGCAGTACTCCAGGTGCGGCCACACCAATACCCTGTACAGTTGCAGCAGGACCTCTCTGCTTTTGTACTACATCCCTCTCGCAATGAAGGCGAACATTGCATTCGCCTTCCTGATTACCTGCTGCACCTGCAAACTAACTTTTTGGGATTCATGCATAAGGACCCCCAGGACCCTCTGCACCGCAGCATGTTGTAATTTCTCCCCATTCAAATAATATTCCCCTTTACTGTTTCTCTCCTCTTTCCCTGCCCCCCCCCCCCCAAGATGGATGACCTCACATTTTCCGACATTGTATTCCATCTGCCAAACCTTAGCCCATTCGCTTAACCTATCTAAATCTCTTTGCAGCCTCTGTGTCCTCTACACAACCTGCTTTCCCACTAATCTTTGTCGTCATCTGCAAATGTTGTTACACTACACTCTGTCCCCTCTTCCAGGTCATCTATGTATATTGTAAACAGTTGTGGTCCCAGCACCGATCCCTGTGGCACACCACTAACCACCGATTTCCAACCCGAAAAGGACCCATTTATCCAGACTCTCTGCTTTCTGTTAGCCAGCCAATTCTCTATCCATGCTAATACATTTCCTGACTCCGCATACCTCTATCTTCTGCAGTAACCTTGTGTGGCACTTTATCGAATGTCTTTTGGAAATTTAAATACACCACATCCATCGGTACACCTCTATCCACCATGCTCGTTATATCCTTAACTAATTTACTGGAATTCTTTGAACATGATTTCCCCTTCATGAATCCATGCTGCATCTGCTTGATTGCACTATTCCTATCTAGATGTCCCGCTATTTCTTCCTTAAATGATAGTTTCAAGCATTTTCCCCACTACAGATGTTAAACTAACTGCCCTATAGTTACTTGCCTTTTGTCTGCCTCCTTTTTTAAAAAAAAACCGAGGCGTTACATTAGCTGCTTTCCAATCCGCTGGTACCTCCCCAGAGTCCAGAGAATTTTGGTAGATTATAACGAATGCATCTGCTATAACTTCTGCCATCTCTTTTAATACCCTGGGATGCATTTCATCAGGACCAGGGGACTTGTCTACCTCGAGTCCCATTAGCCTGTCCAGCACTACCCCCCTAGTGATAGTGATTGTCTCAAGGTCCTCCCTTCCCACATTCCTGTGACCAGCAATTTTTGGCATGGTTTTTGGGTCTTCCACTGTGAAGACCGAAGCAAAATAATTGTTTAAGGTCTCAGCCATTTCCACATTTCCCATTATTAAATCCCCCTTCTCATCTTTCAAGGGACCAACATTTACTTTAGTCACTCTTTTCCATTTTCTATATCTGTAAAAGCTTTTACTATCTGTTTTTATGTTTTGCGCAAGTTTACCTTCGTAATCTATCTTTCCTTTCTTAGTCATTCTTTGCTGTTTAAAATTTTCCCAATCTTCTTGTTTCCCACTAACCTTGGCCACCTTATACACATTGGTTTTTAATTTGATACTCTCCTTTATTTCCTTGGTTATCCACGGCTGGTTATCCCTTCTCTTACCGCCCTTCTTTTTCACTAATATATTTTTGTTGAGCACTATGAAAGAGCTCCTTAAAAGTCCTCCACTGTTCCTCGATTGTGCCACCATTTAGTCTGTGTTTCCAGTCTACTTTAGCCAACACTGCCCTCATCACACTGTCGTCCCCTTTGTTTAAGCATAGTACGCTCGCTTGAGACAGTACTTCCTCACCCTCAATCTGTATTACAATTTCAACCATACTGTGATCACTCATTCCGAGAGGATCTTTTACTAGGAGAGCGTTTATTATTCCTGTCTCATTACACAGGACCAGATCTAATATAGCTTGCTCCCTTGTAGGTTCTGTAACATACTGTTCTAAGAAACAATCCTGTATGCATTCTATGAATTCCTCCTCCAGGCTACCCCATGCGATTTGATCAGACCAATCGATATGGAGGTTAAAATCCCCCATGATTACTGCCGTTCCTTTTTCACATGCCTCCATTATTCCCTTGATTGTTGCCCGCCCCACCGTGAAGTTATTATTTGGGGGCCTATAAACTACGCCCGCCAGTGACTTTTTCCCCTTACTATCTCTAATCTCCACCCACAATGATTCAACATTTTGTTCATTAGAGCCAATATCATCTCACAACTACCCTGATATCATCCTTTATTAATAGAGCTACCCCACCTCCTTACCTTTCTTGTCTATCTTTCCGAATCGTCAGCTACCCCTGTATGTTTAATTCCCAGTCTTGGCCACCATGCAACCATGTTTCTGTAATGGCCACCAAATCATACCCATTTGTAATGATTGGGTGCTTATGGTTGGACTTTAAGTGTGGGTGGTGGTCCACCAGGTTGGTCTTGTTCTGTGAAAAGAGCAGAAGATGCATCATGAGTACATAAGTAAACCCATTCATTTGGGTACTGAATATTCATTACAAGCACTGTCATGCACTTGTGCGCAATGCGTGGACGTATTGATATAACATATCATGCAAATTATAGAACATCTGATTAGTATGGTATATACCACCAATTCTGTTTTCTCCTCTATTTCCCACAAATTCATATTCTAAACTCTCCCTCCTAAATAGTAACCTAAACTTCGTCCCCTGGAATTAGTTCATAAAAGTCTGGGAATCCACTGCATTGCATTCCATCCTATTTTGTTCCAGTTTTGTCTTTAAATGTAAGAGTTGCTAGGTATTAGGACATGGTAACTTGCTATGGAATTTTCTTCCTACACTACCTCATGACATATATAAAGCATTTTGCACAAACCTCCTATTTTCTCCTCAGGTATGTTGCTTGCTACATCCTTGTGAATATTTCTCTGTCAGTACCGCAATCACAATTCTTCATATTTTTATTTTTGTGGTGCAACTTTTCAGTAATCTTCATGTTTTAACTCTGTGCTCTTCTTTAAGTTGTACATCTTCTTATGGACTTGCTGCCAGGCCTTCCACATGATGGAGACTCCATTATTACTACAACAGCAACTTGCATTTATATAGCACCTTTAACATACTAAAAAGTTCCAAAACACTTCACAGAAGCATTATCAAACAAAATTTGACACAGCCACAGAGATAATAGGTAGGTTTTAAGGAGCATCTTAAAATAGGAGAGCGCGATAGAGATTGAGAGGTTTCTCAAGGGAACTCCAAAGCTTAGGGTCTAGGCAGTTGAAGACATGGCCGCCAATAATGAAGTGTTGAAAATCGGGGATGCACAAGAGGCTGGAATCGGAGGAGTGCAGAGATCTCGGAGTTTTGTAGAATTGAAGGAGATTATGGGGAAAGGGAGGGGCAAGGCCATGGAGGGATTTACAAACAAAGGTGAGAATGTTTTAATCAGGGTGTTGCCAAACTGGGAGCCAATGAAGGTCAGTGTGCAGGTTGAATGGGACTAGGTACAAGTTAGAATATGAACGGCAGAGTTTTGGATGAGCTCAAGTTTACATTGATACTGGCTGTCAAATATTGCCTTTTCTTCATGCTAGAGGGCTTTCAACCAACCAAAATGTGATTTGTGACATTTATAACAGTTTACTGGCTCATTAGCTGCTTAAGAAACATTAAGCATCATTATTCCAAGTGAATCCTGCTTGGCTGCTAATTTTTCATTACCACTTATAAAATCATTATCTCACAAATTGCATGTTTTAGAGACAAATATTTGTCAGTTTATTAATGACTCCCATACAGCAAAAACATACTATTGCATCTTCTTTTTGCAAGAGCAGAATGCAGAGTCAAAGGCAATGCAACAGAACAATTAAGTGGCATAAATTGTCATCAAGGCCATGGGTTTGAGACCTATATCAGGAGCAGAGACTTATATTAGGACTTGAATGCATAATCTAGGCTACATTCCAGTGCAGTACTGACAGAGTGCTGCAGCTGGAGGTACCATCATTGGATGTGATACTGAACTGAGGACATCCCAACCCCACCTGTCCAGGTGTGCTCTAAAGATCCTATGGCTGTATTAGAAATAGAACAGGAAGTCTGTCTGTGTCCTGACCAACAAATTTCTCTGAACCAACACTATCAAAACCAGATTAATTAGTTATTCGTCTGATTGATTTTGATGGGAATTTGCTCGCCCAGAATTACAGCTGTATTTGCCAACATAACAGTAATAGCACTTCAAATGTAATTCATTGTTTGTGTTTTAATCAGATACTATATAAACGCAATTTATTTTTTTGTATAATCACTTCAAAATTAGGTACTTGATTACACTACACACCTGAAAAATGCATTTCTGAGCTATACATCCATAATGGACTATAAAAGGCATGGGGATCATGATGCGCGATTAACCCATGCCCATTAACTACAATGCAGGCAGCACGCCAACTTCATGCTGCCTGCTCATTTAAATGATTGTAGCATGCAGCCAGTGCAGACCACGCTGTTCATTGGCTGTACCGATCAGCAGGGGTCCCAAATCATGAGGTTAGCACCACTTAAAGCTAGCTGGCACTACCTAAAGCCAACATGCACCTCAAAGTGGAGGTACATGGAGGCTGGAGCAGGTGGTGGAAGTTGTTCTACAATTATTTTTGACATGGGGAACACTCAATAATGGCACAACTTGAGAGAGAGCATTCTCCAAGGTTCTCCAATGCTGCACTGAAGGCCTTGGTGGAGGAGGCAGAAAGGAGGAGAGTTGTGCGCTATCCACAGGGGGCCAGGAGTCCCTCCAGACAAATGCTCAGAAGGCAGAGAGATAGGTAGCCGTGGCGGTCAATACTAGGAGTCAAGCCCTGAGGATCTGCAGTGCCACAGAAATTTCAATGACCCACACAAGTGGTCAAGGTCAGTGAATGCATCTTCAAATGCCATATCCCACCACTCATCTCACACAATGCACCACACCCTATCATTCACCTACGAACAATCTCTACCAATCAGGACTTGTACCTCACATTCATAGCTTCACTCACTCTCACACTTAGCACTGCTACAAGCCTCACACACATCTCAGCTTGCACACACTGCCAGCTATTCAACCATGACAGTCACATCACCCAAACACATTGCACCACACTCACTGACACATTTCACACTCTCTTGCAGGATAAGGTGGTGCACAACTGGAGGCAGAAAGAGCTAACCATTGAGGGATAGGCGCACCTGCGGTCTCCTAATCTCTATGGAGGAGACAGTGCTAGCCATTATTGTGTCAGCTATTGCTGAGTCCGTGGCCAGCGGTGGGGCCGAAACCATTGAAAATGACTGTCCTCATATCTAACCCTCCTTTTCACATCCCACTTCCCTCCCACCCCCAAATCTCTTCTGATTTACTAGTGGCAGGTGGTGTAAGTATGTACCTTCTGGTTTTCCCTCACCAAAAACTTAACCTTGTGCCTTTTTCCTTTCAGGTACACAAGAACTGCAACCTGGCCAGGCAGTGGTGGAAGAGAAGGAAGACAGTGAAGATGAAGACACACGGTCACTCAATTACACATTCGCAGCCACCAGTTCAGATACTGAGTGCGTAATTTAGAGGATAGCTTAGAGGCGGGATCTGCACGTGGTGAGACACTGAGCGCAAGTGGCTTTCAGCCAGGGCAGGGGGCAAGGATAGCGCAGGTGCCTGCTCACCGAAGGGCAAGGTTACGTTCAAGTTCTGCTGCAGAGGACTCAATGAGAACTTTGATGGGATAGGCTACAGAAGGCGGCTGATGGTGCACAAAGAAATGCTTGGTGCATTGGGAAGCCTACCAGAAAGCCTGCGTGCAATGTCAAGGAGCACGGAAGAGTCTGGCACCAATTTGGCACAGGGCTTTGCACAGAACTTGGAGCCCATCCTTTCTAGCAAGGAATTGGTGGCCAAATCCGTTCACACACTTGTGGACCCCACCATGATGTAGCATCTGATGACCGATTTCTCAGCACAAGCAGCAGCGACCCACCGCCCGAGTGCTGCAGTGGAAGCGCAGACTGCTGCCATCCTGGCTCTGGATTCCAGTGTTCAAAGGGACACTTGCAAAGAGCAACAGCAGTCCAGCAATCTGTCCTCCAACATTGCTGCAATTGCTGAGGCTCCGCCCCAGGGGAGTGGCAGTGGCTCCATGAAGCACAAATCTGCTGTCCTCTCAGGATGACAGTATTTGTTCTCCTACCCCAGCCACTCCGCCAGTGCCCTTGGTGTTGCCTTTCAGCCAGCCATCCCAACCCGCTGTCATCCATACGGAGATGGTGCAGTTTGCAGCTGGGCCTTCTAGGCCCAGAGCTGGTCGATTTTGTCCTCCACGGTCATCTGTAGTGTCCTCCATTGAAAGTCAGCAGCCTTCCACCAGCCATGCTGCAGCCACTGGGGTAATACTTCATGGGAGCACTCGGACAGGCAAAGACACACGGAAAACAGGCACTAAGGGAATGCACAAGAGTGATTAGTTTATGTCTGTATGTAATATGCCATGATTTCATTTATAAATTTGCTTTGGAATGCTTATTTAGTGTTGGGCTTTATGGAATTGCAGCCAAGCTGATGCAGTAATAGAGGACTCATACTCATACTCATACTCATACTCATACTCATACTCATACTCATACTCATACTCATACTCATACTCATACTCATACTCATACTCATACTCATACTCATACTCATACTCATACTCATACTCATACTCATACTCATACTCATACTCATACTCATACTCATACTCATACTCCAGCTGCTGGCAAGGGCTGTGCCCTCATGATGGTAACATGGTGTGCTGTGGCCTGCACACCACCACAAATCTTGACACCCACTCTGCCGAGTACTGCAGATTGGTCCAGCAGCGGAAGTAGTGATTTAGCACACCACTTGTCTGCTCTATCACATTTCGTGTGGCAGTATGGCATTCATTGCACTGCCCACTTGTGCATAGGTTGCGCACAGGACTCATGAGCCATGTCATCAGCAGATCGTCTTGTCACCCAGTAGCCAACCTTTAATTTGTCGTGGTGGCTCAAATGTAGATGGCACAGTGGACTGCCACAGGATACAGGAATGGTAGCATAGTGGTTATGTTACTGGACAAGTAATCCAAAGGCCTGGGCTAATGATCCAGCGATGTGAATTCAAATCTCACCATGGTAACTCGGGAATTTAAATTCAATTAATTAAATAAATCTGGAACAAAAAGTTGGTAGCAGTAATGGTGATCATAAAACTATTGGATTATTGTAAAAGCCCATCTGGTTCATTAATATCTTTTAGGGAAGGGAAGCTGCTGCTCTTATCTGGTCTATGTGATTCCAGACCCACAGCAATGTAGTTGACTCTTAACTGCCCTCTGAAATGGCTTAGTAAGTCACAGAGTTGTACACAACCACAACGAAAAACAAGAATAATAAAACCGGACAGCCTCCTTGGCATTGACCTCTGCACCAGCTTCGGACATAACGGCACATCCAGCACAGTCGAACCTCCAAAGTACTCCTCACTAACATCTGGGGACTTGTAGCCAAAATTGGGAGAGCTGTCCCACAGATTAGCCAAACAGTCTGACATATTCATACTCAGAATCATACATTTCAGCCAATATCTCAGATTCCTCCACCACCATACCTGGGTATGTCCTGTCCTGACAGGACAGACCCACCAGAGGTGGTGGCAAAGTGGTATACCATTGGGAGGGAGTGGCCCTGGTAGTCCCCAACATTGACTCCAGACCCCATGAAGTCTCATGGCTTCAGGTCAAGCATGGACAGGGAAACCTCCTGCTGATTACTGCCTACTGCCCTCCCTCAGTTGATGAATCAATACTCCATGTTGAACACCACTTGGAAGAAGCACTGATGGTAGCAAGGGCACAGAATGGGTGTGGCACTTCAATGTCCATCACCAAGAATGGCTCGGTAGAACCACTACTGACCGAGCTGGCTGAGAACTGAAAGACAAAGCTTCCAGTCTAGAACTGCAGCAGGTGGTCAGAGAACCAACATGAGGGAAATACCTACTTGACCTCGTCCTCACCAATCTATCTGTGCACGATAGCCTTGGTAGCAATGACCACCACACAGTCATTGTGGAGATGAAATCCCATCTTCACACTGATGACACCCTCCATCGTGTTGTGTGGCAGTCCTACCATGCTAAATGGGATAGATTCAGAACTAATCTAGCAGCTCAAAACTGGGCATCCATGAGGAGCTGTGGATCAGCAGCAGCAGCCAAATTATATTCCACCACAATCTGTAACCTCATGGCCCAGCATATCTCTCACTCTACCATTATCATCAAGCCAGGGGACCAATGAGGAGTGCAGAAGAGCATACCAGGAGCAGCGCCAGGCATACCTAAAAATGAGGTGCCAAACTTGGGAAGCTGCAACACAGGATTACATGCATGCTAAACAGCAGACACAGCATGCTACAAATAGAGCTAAGCGATCCCACAATCAATGGATCTGATCAAAGCTCTGCAGTCCTGCCACATCCAACAGTCATGAATGGTGGCAGACACTTAGAAAAAACTAACAGGAGGAAGAAGCTCCATGATAATCCCATCCTCAATGATGACAGAGCCCAGCATGTTAGTGCAAAAGAAAAGGCTACAGCATTTGTAACCATCTTCAGCCAGAGGTGCCAAGTGGATGATCCATATTGGCCTGCTCCTGAGGTCCCCACTATTACAGATGCCAGTCTTCAGCGAATAAGATTCACTCCGTCTGATATTAAGAAATGGCCGTGCTCACTGGATACAGCAAAGATTATGGGACCCGAAAACATCCCGGCTGTTGTGCTGAAGACTTGTACTCCAGAAATAGCCGTGTATCTAGCCAAGCTGTTCCAGGACAGCTACAACACTGGCATCTACCTGACAATATGGAAAACTACATAGAAACATAGAAAATAGGTACAGGAGTAGGCCATTCAGCCCTTTGAGCCTGCACCACCATTCAATAAGATCATGGCTGATCTTTCCCTCAGTATCCCTTTCCTGCTTTCACTCCATACCCCTTAGCTGTAAGGGCCATATCTAACTCCCTCGAATATATCCAATGAACTGGCATCAACAACTCTCTGCAGTAGGGAATTCCACAGGTTAACAACTCGAGTGAAGAAGTTTCTCCTCATCTCAGTCCTAAATGGCCTACCCCTTATCCTAAGACTTCCCCATCATCTGGAACATTCTTCCCGCATCTAACCTGTCCCATCCTGTCAGAATCTAATAAGATTCTATTGAGATCCCCACTCATCCTTCTAAACTCGTGTATAAAGGCCCAGTTGATCCAATCTCTCATCATATGTCAGTCCCGCCATCCAAGGATTCAGTCTGGTCAACCTTTGCTGCACTCCCTCAATAGCAAGAACATCTTTCCTCAGCTTAGAAGAGGAAAACTGAACACAATATTCCAGGTGAGGCCTCACCAAGGCCCTATACAACTGCAACAAGACCTCCCTGCTCCTGTACTCAAATCCCCTAGCTATGAAGGCCAACATACCATTTGCCTTCTTCACCGCCTGCTGTACCTGCATACCAACTTTCAATGACTGATGAACCATGACACCCAGGTCTTGTTGCACCTCTCCCTTTCCTAATCTGCCACCATTCAGATAATATTCTGCCTTCCTGTTTTTGCCCCCAAAATAACGTCACATTTATCCACATTATACTGTATCTGAAATGCATTGGCCCACTCACCTAACCTGTTCAAGTCACCCTGCAGCCTTTTAGCATCTTCCTCACAGCTCACACCGCCACCCAGTTTCATGTCATCTGCAAACTTGGAGATATTACACTCAATTCCTTCATCTAAATCATTGATGTATATTGTAAAGAGCTGGGGTCCCAGCACTGAGCCCTGCAGCACTCCACTAGTCACTGCCTGCCATTCTGAAAAGGACCCGTTTATCCAGACTCTCTTGCTCCCTGTCTGCCAACCAGTTCTTTATCCAGGTCAGTACATTACCCCCAATGTGCTTTGACTTTGCACACCAATCTCATGTGGGACCTTGTCAAAAGCCTTTTGAAAGTCCAAATACACCACATCCACTGGTTCTCCCTTGTCCACTCTACTAGTTACATCCTCAAAAAATTCCAGAAGATTTGTTAAACATGATTTCCCTTTCATAAATCCATGCCGACTTGGACCGATCCTGTCACTGCTTTCCAAATGTGCTGCTATTTCATCTTTAATAATTGAATCCAACATTTTCCCCATGTCAGGCTAACCGATCTATAATTACCCATTTTCTCTCTCCCTCCTTTTTTTTTTAAAAAAAAAAACAGTGTTACATTAGCTACCCTCCAGTCCATAGTAATTGATAGAGTCAATAGACTGTTGGAAAATGATCACTAATGCATCCACTATTTCTATGGGCACTTGTTTAAGTACTCTGGGACGCAGACTATCAGGTACCGGGGATTTATCGGCCTTCAATCCTATCAATTTCCCGAACACAATTTTCCACTTTATAAGGATATCTTTCAGTTCCTCCTTCTCACTAGACCCTTGGTCCCAGAGTATTTCCAGAAGGTTATTTGTGTCTTGTTGCATGAAAACAGAACCAAAGTATTTGTTTAACTGGTCTGCCATTTCTTTGTTCCCCATTATAAATTTACCTGAATCTGACTGCAAGGGACCTACGTTTGTTTTCACTAATCTTTTTCTCTTCATATACGTATAGAAGCTTTTGCAGTCACTTTTTATGTTTCCAGCAAGCTTCCTCTCATACTCTATTTCCCCCCCTCCTAATTAAACCCTTTGTCCTCTGCTGTATTACAAAATTCTCCCAGTCCTCAGGTTTTCTGCTTTTCCTGGCCAATTTATATGCCTCTTCCTTGGATTTAACACTATCCTTAATTTCCCTTGTTAGCCACGGTTGAGCCACCTTCCCAGTTTTATTTTTACTCCAGACAGGGATGTACAATTGTTGAAGTTCATCCATGTGATTTAAATGTTTGCCATTGTCTTGCCACCGTCAACCCTTTAAGTATCACTCGCCAGCCTATTCACGTCTCATACCATCGAAGTTACCTTTCCCCAAGTTCAGGACCCTAGTTTCTGAATTAACTGTCACTCTCCATCTTAATAAAGAATTCTATCATATTATGGTCACTCTTCCCCAAGGGGCCTCGCACAACAAGATTGTTAATTAGTCCTTTCTCATTACACATCATCCAGTCTAGATGGCCAGCCTTCTGGTTGGTTCCTCGACATATTGGTCGATAAAACCATCCCTAATACACACCAAGAAATCCTCCTCCACCGCATTCCTACCAGTTTGGTTAGCCCAGTCAATATGTAGATTAAGGTCACCCATGATAACTGCTGTACCTTTATTGCACGCATCCCTAATTTCTTGTTTGATGCTGTCCCCATCCGCATTACTACTGTTTGGTGGTCTGGACACAACTCCCACTAGCGTTTTCTGCCCTTTGGTATTCCGTAGCTCCACCCATACCGATTCCACATCATCCAAGCTAATGTCCTTCCTTACTATTGCATTAATTTCCTCTAACCACCAATGCCACCCCACCTCCTTTTCCTTTCTGTCTGTCTGTCTTAAATGTTGAATACCCCTGTATGTTGAATTCCCAGTCTTGATCACCCTGGAGCCATGTCTCCGTGATGCCAATTACATCATATCCGTTAACTGCTATCTGCACAGTTAATTCATCCACTTTATTCTGAATACTCCTCACATTGAGACACAGAGTCTTCAGGCTTGTCTTTTTAACACCCTTAGCCCCTTTAGGATTTTTCTGTAATGTGGCCCTTTTTGCTTTTTGCCTGGGGTTTCTCTGCCCTCCACTTTTACTTTTCTTCTTTCTATCTTTTGTGCCTGCCCCCATTCTACTTCCTTCTGTCTCCCTGCATAGGTTCCCATCCCCCTGCCATATTAGTTTAACCCCTCCCCAACAGCACCAGGAAACACTTCTCCTAGGACATTGGTTCTGGTCCTGCCCAGGTGCAGACCATTCAGTTTGTACTGGTCCCACCTGCCCCAGAACCGGTTTGAATGTCCCAGGAATTTGAATCCCTCCCTTCTGCACCACTCCTCTAACCATATTCATCTGAGCTATCCTGCAATTCCTACTCTGACTAGCACGTGGCACTGGTAGCAATCCAGAGATTAATACTTTTGAGGTCCTACTTTTTAAATTTAGTTGCTAGCTCCCTAAATTCATCTCATAGGACCTCATCCCATTTCTTACCTATATCGTTGGTACCTATATGCACCACGACAACTGTTTACCCTCCCCCTTCAAAATGTCCTGCAGCCGCTCCAAGACACTCTTGACCCTTGCACCAGGGAGGCAACATACCATCCCAGAATCTCAGTTACGACCACAGAAACGTCTATCTATTCCCCTTAAAATAGAATCCCCATCACTATAGCTCTCCCACTCTTTTTGCTGTCCTTCTGTGCAGCAGAGCCACCCACAGTGCCATGGACTTGGCTGCTGCTGCCCTCCCCTGATGAGTAAGCCCCCTCAATAGCACCCAAAGCATTGTATCGGTTTTGCAGGAGGATGACCGCAGGGGCCCCCACACTTCCTTCCTTCCACTGCTCTTCCTGTTGGTCACCCATCTTCTATCTGGCTGTGTAACCTTTACCTGCGGTAAGACCAACTCACTAACTGTGCTATTCACGTCATTCTCAGCATCGTGGATGCTCCAGAGTGAATCCACCCACAGTTCCAGTGCCGCAATGCAGTCTGTCAGGAGCTGCAGCCAGATACACTTCCCACACATGTAGTCATCAGGGACACTGGAAGCGTCCCAGACTTCCCACATAGTACAGGAGGAGCATAACACATGTCCGAGCTCTCCTGCCATGACTTAACCCCTAGATTAACTTAATTTGGGAATAATGCTAAAGGTTACTTACTGAAAGAAAAAACTACTCACCAATCAATCACTTACCCCCTTTGCTATGATCGTCTCCCGTCTCCCGTCTCCCGTCTCCCGTCTCCCGTCTCCCCCACTTACCAAACTCTGACTTGCCACTGCACTCTAAGCAAGACTGCACCAAGTTCCCTCTTTTTATACTGTTCCGAGCTGACTCACCACTGGCTTGTTTAGGGAGCCAGTTTTTACTAGCTGTCCAATTAAGTAAGCTAGCTTGCTCGTTTGTCTCTGCTTAAACCTACAAGAATCCTATCTGTTTAATATTGCAGTTTTACTTAAACTTGTAATCTTATTTTACCTTTAGAAGCTACTAGAAATTGTCACTAGTAATTTACACCAACCTTGAAATGGTATGTCTTGTCCCCAAAAAGCAGGACAAATCCAATTTGTCCAATTACTGCCCCATCAGTCCACTCTCAATCATCAGCAAAGTATCATTGAGCTATCAAGCAGCACTTACTCACCAATGACCTGTTCACCGATGCTCAGTTTGGGTTCCGCCAGGACCACTCGGCTCCAGACCTCATTACAGCTTTGGTCCAAACATGGACTAAAGAACTGGATTCCAGAGATGAGGTGAGAATGACTGTCCTTGACATCAAGGTAGCATTTGGCTGAGTGTAGCATCAAGGAGCCCTAGTAAAACTGACGTCAGTGCGAATCAGAGGGAAAACTTTCCATTGGCTGGAGTCATATCAAGCACAAAAGAAGATGGTTGTGGTTGTTAAAGGTCAAGCGTCTCGGCCCCAGGACTTCACTGCAGGAGTTCCTCAGGGCAGTATCCTAGGCCCAACCATCTTCAGCTGCTTCATCAATGACCTTCCCTCCATCATAAGGTCAGAAGTGGGGATGTTCGCTGATGATTGCATAGTGTTCAGTTCCATTTGCAACTCCTCAGATAATGGAGCAGTCCATGCTTGCATGCAGCAAGACCTGGACGACATTCAGGCTTGGGGTGATAAGTGGCAAGTAACATTCGCGCACATAAGTGCCAGGCAATGACCATCTCCAACAAGCGAGAATCTAACCACCACCCCTTGATATTCAACAGCATTACCATCGCCGAATCCCCCATCATCAACATACTGGGGGTTACTATTGACCAGAAACTTAACTAGACCAGCCACATAAATACTGTGGCTACAAGAATAGGTCACAGGCTGGGTATTCTGCAGCGAGTGTCTCACCTCCTGACTCCCCAAAGCCTTTCCACCATCTACAAGGCATAAGTCAAGAGTATGATGGAAGACGCTCCACTTGCCTGGATGAGTGCAGCTCCAACAACACTCAAGAGGCTCAACACCATCCACAAAAAAGTAGCCTGCTTGATTGGCACCCCATCCACCATCTTAATTGTTCACTCCATGCACCACTGGCGCACCATGCCTGCAATGTTTACCATCTACAAGATGCATTGGAGCAACTTGCCAAGTCTTATTCAACAGCACCTCACAAACTCGCAATCTCTACCACCTAACAGGATAAGTACAGCAGGTGCATGGGAAAACCATCAACAACAAGTTCCCCTCCAAGTCACACATCATCCTGACTTGGAAATATTTCGTCATTCCTTCATTGTCGCTGAGTCAAAATCCTGGAGCTCCCTACCTAATGACTGCAGCAGTTCAAAAAGGTGACTCACCACCCTCTCAAGAGCAATTAAGGATGGCCAATAAATACTGGCCTTGCCAGTGACTCCCACATCCCAGGAACTAATAAAAAAAATAAAGGCTTCATGACTGGACATTGACCTGCATGATACATTGCCTATGATCGCACACCAGCTAGACGTTGAAGGAGTGGTACATGTCAGACCTCACATGCAGTGCCTGTTAAGCAATGTGCATGCAGTCAATGGCACCCTTCACCATAGGGAAGCCTGCAATCCTCGCAAACCCACGTGCTTGCTCCACCTGCTGCACTCTGGCAAGAGAGAATGAACCTCACTGGTCTCCCTTACGCAACAGTGGACGGCAAACAGCGAGATGTTGCAAATATCTCCATCTCAGCCTAGAAGGAGCCCGACTGGTAAACGTTCATCGCCACGATCACATTCACAGCTACTAATAATCCGGTCCTCGCCCTGCTCTGATTGCAGTTCTGGCTGCAGCAGGTGACATATTTCAGTGAGGATGTCCTTACTAAAGTTCAAGCGTCTCACACATTGTCCCTCACTGAGGTTCAGGTAGGAAAATTGCTCCCTGTACAACCTGGGCAAATAAGACCTCCTGCTGAGAGTCCTTCTCCTCCTCCTCCTCCCTCTTCCAGCAGCTTGTCCTGACCTGCTTGGCCTCTGCTCATTCCAAGTGGAATTCCTATTGGTGCACCCATGTCTGGGAGCAACTGGTTTGTGCAGAAGCCTTGAAGTCAGGACAAACTGCTCCAGCACGTGCCACACCACTCCCTGTAGAATTTAGCAACTGTAAAGAACTCTAGAAAGCACCAAACAGAAATCAATCAGCAACTAACCTGAAATGTAATGATGATCCATAGAAACATAGAAACATAGAAAATAGGTGCAGGAGTAGGCCATTCGGCCCTTCTAGCCTGCACCGCCATTCAATGAGTTCATGGCTGAACATTCAACTTCAGTACCCCATTCCTGCTTTCTCGCCATACCCCTTGATCCCCCTAGCAGTAAGGACCTCATCTAACTCCTTTTTGAATATATTTAGTGAATTGGCCTCAACAACTTTCTGTGGTAGAGAATTCCACAGGTTCACCACTCTCTGGGTGAAGAAGTTCCTCCGCATCTCGGTCCTAAATGGCTTACCCCTTATCCTTAGACTGTGACCCCTAGTTCTGGACTTCCCCAACATTGGGAACATTCTTCCTGCATCTAACCTGTCTAACCCCGTCAGAATTTTATATGTTTCTATGAGGTCCCCTCTCATTCTTCTGAACTCCAGTGAATACAAGCCCAGTTGATCCAGTCTTTCTTGATAGGTCAGTCCCGCCATCCCGGGAATCAGTCTGGTGAACCTTCGCTGCACTCCCTCAATAGCAAGAATGTCCTTCCTCAGGTTAGGAGACCAAAACTGTACACAATACTCCAGGTGTGGCCTCACCAATGCCCTGTACAACTGTAGCAACACCTCCCTGCCCCTGTACTCAAATCCCCTTGCTATGAAGGCCAACATGCCATTTGCTTTCTTAACCGCCTGCTGCACCTGCATGCCAACCTTCAATGACTGATGTACCATGACACCCAGGTCTCTTTGCACCTCCCCTTTTCCTAATCTGTCACCATTCAGATAATAGTCTGTCTCTCTGTTTTTACCACCAAAGTGGATAACCTCACATTTATCCACATTATACTTCATCTGCCATGCATTTGCCCACTCACCTAACCTATCCAAGTCGCTCTGCAGCCTCACAGCATCCTCCTCGCAGCTCACACTGCCACCCAACTTAGTGTCATCCGCAAACTTGGAGATACTACACTCAATCCCCTCATCTAAATCATTAATGTACAGTGTAAACAGCTGGGGCCCCAGCACAGAACCCTGCGGTACCCCACTAGTCACTCCCTTTAAATAATGCTGATGGGGTTCCTTCCTGCTGCTGAAGGCATGTTCAGCTGTGCCAGGTTTAAAGAGGGCATTAGCTGGAGCATCAAGCTGCAAAATGGCACCACTAGCGTCAAACTTCATAATCTGCCTACTCTGTGGACATTCAATGAGCAAGCACTTATGCCGTCACCAATATGGCATCCGGTGCAATTCTCACCAGAAGGACGTGGACGCCATTCTGGATCTCTAACGGCACTCGCAGTGCCCAAAAAAACGGTCGCTACGGATCCAAATTTTGTGCCTGAGAATTTAGATTGGTACCGAATCAGATTATTTCAATTATTTTTGAGTAAATGTATAAAAAGGTTTAAAAAAATTAGGCAACTGCAGTTTATTAGTGACTCAAAATTGACTACAAATTATTTATTAAAAAGGCAACGTATCGCTATAATAAGTCTAGGTGACCAAATCATCTCAACACCTAATTAAACAATACTGATGTTCTCCTCTGGAGATCTTCCCTCAACAGCCACCAACCCCATAGTTCCCCAACCCCACACAGCCCGCTTCTACCTCCTTCCCAAGATCCACAAACAGAACTGCCCCAGTAAACCCATCGTTTCAGCCTGTTCTTGCCCCACAGAACTTAGTTCTTACTATCTCAACTCTATTGTTTTCTCTCCTTGTCCACTCTGTTCCCACCTACATCCGTGACTCCTCCGACATCCTCCGTCACTTTAACAGTTTCCAGTTTCCTGGCCCCAACCGTCTCCTTTTCACCATGGATGTCCAATTCCTCTTCACTTCCATCCCCCACCAGGATGCGCTGAGGGCACTCCGCTTCTTCCTCGAGCAGAGGCCCAACCAGTTCCCATCCATCACCACCCTCCTCCGCCTGGCTGAATTTGTTCTCACATTGAACATCTTATCCTTTAACTCCACTCACTTGATCGAAATTAAAGGTGTTGCTATGGGAACCCACATGGGTCCTAGCTACGTCTGCCTCTTCGTGGAATATGTGGAACAATCTTTGTTCCAGTCCTACTCGGGTCCCCTCCCTCACCTCTTTTTCCGGTACATTGATGACTATATTGGTGCCGTTTCCTGCTCTCGCCCTGAACTAGAAAAGTTCATTCACTTTGCATCCAATTTCCACCCTTCCCTCACCTTCACATGGTCCATCTCTGACTCTTCCCTTCTTTTCCTCGACTTCTCTGTCCCCATTTCTAGGGATAGGCTTTCGACCAGTTGCCACTATAAGCCCATTGACTCCCACAGCTACCTGGACTACTCTTCCTCCCACCCTACATCCTGTAAGGTCTCCATTCCATTCTCCCAGTTTCTACGTTTCCGTCGCATCTGCTCTGACGATGCCACCTTTCACACTAGTGCCTCTGACATGTCTTCGTTTTTCCTCAACCGAGGATTCCCCTCCGCCACGGTTAACATGGCCCGCGACCATGTCTGTTCTATTTCCCACATTTCTGCTCTCACCCCTTCCCCTCCCTCTCAGAGCCACGACAGTATTCATCTTGTCCTCATCTTTCACCCCACCAGCCTCCACGTTCAACAGACCATCCTCCGCCATTTCCGCCACCTCCAACGTGATCCCACCACCAGTCATATTTTCCTCTCCCCTCCCCATTCCAAAGGGATCGCTCCGTCCGCGACACCCTGGTCCATTCCGCAGTCACCCCCAGCACCCCCTCCCCTTCCCATGGCACCTTCCCGTGCAAGCACAGGAGATGCAACACCTGCCCTTTTACCTCCTCCCTTCCAACTATACAGAGCCCCTAATACTCCTTCCAGGTGAAATAGCGATTTACTTGTACTTCTTTCAATTTACTATACTGTATTCGCTGCTTACGATGTGGTCTCCTCTACGTTGGGGAGGCCAAGCGTAGATTGGGTTACAGCTTTGTGGAGTATCTCCGTTCAGTACGTAAGTGTGACCCTGAGCTTTAGGTCACCTGTCACTTTAATTCTCCACTCCACTCCCACTCTGATATCTCTGTCCTCGGACTTCTGCACTGTTCCAATGAAGCTCAACGCAAGCTCGAGGAACAGCACTTCATCTTTCGATTAGGCACTTTACAGCCTTCTGGACTCAACATCGAGTTCAACAATTTCAGATAATCTCTGGCCATCTTTGGCTCCCTTGCCCTCCCCCCCCCCCCCCCCCCCCCCCATCTTATGTTTCTTTTACCTTTTTCCTTCCCCTTTTTTTTTCTCTTTGTCTCCAAATGACAGCTGGTCATTTTTCCGCCATTCACACCCTATCCAGATGAACTTTTTTCTAACTTCTGTCATTACCATTTCAATTTGGGCCATCATCCCTTTTGTCTCTCTAATCTCTCCTGCCTCCACCCTATCACGTACCTTCCCTTTTGCTCTTCCTTCCCCTCCCCCTTTCAGTGCTTCTTAAGAATGTGCTCTTTTCAAACATTCACCACTTCTGACGAAGGGTCATCGACCGGAAACATTAACTCTGTTTTTCGCTCCACAGCCTGACCCGTTGAGATTTCCAGCATTTTCTGTTTTTATTTCAGATTCCAGCATCCGCAGTATTTTGCTTTTGTACTGATATTCTATTAACTGGTTCCCTAATGTATCAAACTTCTAACAGCAGGTGGCAGCATTTCTCTGATGAAAGCTTTCTGTAGATTTGTTGAAGAATATATCCTGCTCGATGCATAATTTTGATTGATCACTGGTTACTTGGTAACATTATTACAAAGTTTCAAATACACCAATTAATTAATTGCCATAAACACTCATAATTTAAAAACAATATAGAAACTGCAAGATTGATTATCAACATCAGACAATGGAGTCACGAAGACTATGTAAGGGTTTACACGTTTTGTGATCAGGGCACAGCAAGATGCCACAGACTGAAATGGTTTAAAAAAAAACCTTTGGGACTATTGGGCTGGAAAAAGGGCGCCAGCCCGAGGCAGATGGTGACTCATAATTTCTGTGGTCAGGAAAGAGACCAGATTAACATTGAGACAAAGGATTTTGATACAATCAAGCAGAGAAGCCCACGGATTAATTGGCCGGAGGGGAAAACCAGTTCCCCACAGTTCCCCATGGAGACTACAAGTATGCGAAAACCCAGGACCACAAGGGATCCCGTAAGATGTACATTTTTGGATAGCGAGGCATAAAAGGAGTTATCTTTTGCCCTGCCGATTCTGTGCACAGATTAGTGGTGAAAGCAACAGATAATGAGATGCGAATTGTGGCCATCCAAACCCATCATTACAGCCGTTGAACTCATCAATCATAGGCAGCCCCTCAGAATCGAGGAAGACTTGCTTCCACTCTTAAAATGAGTCCTTAGGTGGCTGAACAGCCCAATCCGAGAACCACAGTCCCTATCACATGTGGGGCAGATAGTCGTTGAGGGAAAGGGTGGGTGGGATAGGCTTGCCGCACGCTCTTTCCGTTGCCTGCGCTTGATTTCTGCATGCTCATTAACTGGAAGCAGCCCAGCATGAGACTTGTATAATCAAATGAATATATATTAAGGAGTTAACAGAAGCAAGAAGGTAGGCAAGCAGAGAAGGCACGGAGCTAACAAGAGGCAAGCTCGAAGAGGAGCCCAAACCCACCATCTTCCCTAGCTCCACGGACCGACAGTCGATAGCAGCAGCAACTGGCTGGATGGGTGATTGTATGTCTTCGATCAATCTCTAAGAAGTCTTGTTCTGTCATTTATAGTTGGTTTTTGTGTAATAAACTAACAGTTGGGTTTAGCCTAAATTTTGTGTTATGTGGAATCCTTCCTATAATTCCCGAGGTCTATGAATCATAGAGTGGAAAATGAACACCCTACAACTAGAGGAACTGGGTGCTTTAGCCTTAAAAGGTGGCAGGAAGTGAGCCTTAAGGAATGTACAATAGTAAATAGTATAAAAAAGGTAAGTCTGATTGCTGCTTCATGATAAGTCATGGCAGCAGGTCAAGGAGCTGTTAAATACCCCATTAAATGTTAGACATTGTTAGATTAGGTGTAATTGGAGTTTTAACAGCGTATTTCTCCATTGTGATAAAAATTACAATTTTTAAGAAACTTAAAAAAAAATTATATGTTGTTCCTGATTATTTTAGGTTCTACTGTTTGAGAGCCCCAATCTTTGTTTTGCTCGCTGTAACATTTTTTTAAAGTTGTGATAAAAGGAGATTCTCATTTGCTGCTTCCCTGTCTGAGAATTCTGCATTGTGATTGGCTGCTTAGGCACTTGTTGCCATCACAGCAGATCACATTGGGGGTTCCCCACTATAGAGCACTGGAATCTCCTGCGCATTGAAAAAGACAAATTTTTCACCACAGATCTCTGTGGGCAGCTTTCTGCGGGGTCAGTGGCGAACGCCTTTGTCTGACCACTGACCACAAGTTCTGGGCCTATACATCAACCAATTGGTACAAAACACTTGTGTGGCTCACATGCTGTATCTTAAGTGAAACTTAAGACTTGGAACGGGTAACCTTGCAATGTGGAGTTGGATATTACTGTGGTAATACAGAACATTTTTGGCAGTATAAAGCAGTAGGTTTTGTAATGTTTTGTATTACATTTGTAAAGCTTGTTAAGTCAGATCAGTGTTATTGGGCTCAATTTTGGCCAGGAGTTGCTCCGTTTTTTTTGGAGCAACTTGATTTTTCTGGAGTATCTTAAAAATCCCCATTTTGCACCTTCAATTTGCGCCAGTGTAAGTGAGTTAGTTAGGATTTTTTTAGTTTAGTTTTTTTTCTCAAAAGGGGGTATTACCAGCCACCTACGCCAGTTTTGGCCATTTAGGCAACTTTGGCTAGCTAATAGTTACTCCAAATTTACTTAGGCCAGCGTATGTGACCACTTCAGAAAACTCTTGTGGAGAATTAAAAAATCAGCGCAGGTAGGTACATCGGAGGCCGTCCGGCCTGGGATAGGGGCGGGAAGGGAAGCGGCGAGGACCTGCACCTAAAGCACCAAGACTTACAAAGCACTAAACAAAGCACAAAAAGTAATAAGCATTCAAGAACAAATAAAAAATAGAACTAAGTCCTACCTTCATCTGAAATCTCGGCCGGGGAAGGCAGCGGGCCCAGCCGATGCAGGAGACCACTCGGCCAGGGATAGATGCAGGCCGACAACGCACCGGGAGACCACTCGGCCAGGGATAGGGGCGAGAATTGCGGCATCAGAGCACACACAGGCTGCAGGAAGCAAACTCACCGGACAGGCTGCAACAAGCAAACAGAGAGGCTGGGGGAGGGGGAGAGAGAGAGGAGAGAGAGAGGTCACAAGACTCAAGGGGGGGGAGGGAGAGAGATAGAGAGAGAGAGAAAGTCAGCGAACTGTGAACCTGTGCTGTGCTGCCTGCTTTCCTGCCATTTTGTCGACCTTTCAAAGTTTAACTTTAACTATGAGGGCAATAATATCAATGCCATACCTTTTGCGAGTGTTCTGTATCATTGTGCTATGTAGGAGACAATTGATTAGAGCTCATCACGTCAGGAACATCAGAGCTGTAAAGTCCTGTCCCTGCAGTACAGACTCACACGAGGCACATGCTGAAGTCAAGGTCACTCCGGACCTGCACCTTTATTTCACAGCTCTCGAATGCCACACTTGCCTGAGACCTGCCTTTATATACCTGTGTGGAACAGGTATGCAGTGTCTCCTGCAAGTGCACCCCTGGTGGTAAGGTATGCTTGTGGTTACAGGTCATATCTAGTTACAGTCATGTATAGCATGGTAGGATACAGTTATGTACAGTAGTGTGAGATACATGACAAGAGCCTGTAGGTTGCTGGGCACGAGGCCATACCCTCCTCGGCAATTTTGAGTCAGGCACTCGTACCTGGACCTGAATGGTGCAGATTTATTAGAAGGCTGCTATTCCACAGAGAATTTGTCCGTGAGTTGCTGAGACCGGACTTACAGCCGAGAAGTGGCAGGTGGACTGCTTTGTCAGTTGAAGTGAAGGTTACAGCTGCACTTTCATTCTATGCCTCGGAATCGTTTCAAGCTACAACTGGAGATGTGTGTGCCATCTCTCAACATGCAATACATGTCTCCATTCACGGCTGCACTGTATGCGTGGAGGAATGACTTCATCAAGTTCCATATGACCGCCCAAGCAATCCATGACAGGGCTGTGGGGTTCTCAAGAATTGTTGGCTTCCCAAAGGTACAGGGCTGCATTGCTTGTACCCACATCTCCTTGCGAACACCTTTGGAGGATTCCGAGCTATTCAGGAATAGAAAAGGCTTCCATTTCGTGAATGTACAGCTCATGTGTGACAACATGCATCGCATCATGTCAGTCGATGCAAGATACCCTGGCAGCATCCATGATGCATTCATCCTACGTGACAGTGTTATATCTAACATGTTTGAGCAGCAGCCAGAAGAGCAGAGCTGGCTACTGGGAGACAAAGGGTACAGCCTCGCCACCTGGCTCATGACCCCCCTATGCGTAACCCAGATGGAAACTGACCATCAATACAACATGTTGCACATTACGACGCGCAGCATTATAAAGAGGACCATTGGCATCTTGAAACAACATTTCCGATGCCTGGACCATTCTGGAGGCTACTTGCAATACTCCCCTGAGATTGTCGGTCAGTTCACTGTTGTGTGCTGCATGCTGCATAACTTAGCCATCATGAGGCAGCAGGAGCTGGTAGTGGAAGAAGACCCACCTGCAAGATGCAAGTGAAGAGCAGGAGGTGGAGGTGGAGGAGGATGATGACGAAGATGAGGAAACCATGCAAGTGCCTGAGGACGGAGCCCGACGTTGGAGGAGGGCAGGCCATCGTGCTCCTTTAATGATTGCTCAAGCCTTACGCCAGCAGTTCATCCGTGAATGCTTTACTGATGCTTGAGGGCTCAGCGACAACTATTCCACATGGACATGTTTTATTTTTTGCGCTGTTCCTAAATATTGTGTTGTGTTAATGGAACATGATTCAGTTTTAATGTAAAATATATTTTATTCAAAAGTTTACAATGTACTTAACTTTAGTGTAATAAAATAATTCTTGTATCAAACTTTACTTTAATATGACTCTTTAAGATCACTTATAAACTTGTAAAGTTACATAACTTACAAAAAACTTTCAATTTGAAAACAGTTACAATAGTAACGTCAACAACAACAACAACAGCAAAGAAAGGCTGCACCCATCTCTCATCCTCCTTAGTCTAACACCGCCCGCTGCGCTTGGTCTTGGACTTTCCACCACCCCTGCCCACAGGCAGTGGCATTGTGTATTTGGGCTTGGTACCAAGCTTAGTCCTTCTAACATCTCAATGAATGTGCACTGCTTTATGGGGGGTGGGGTAGGGGGGTGGGGAGGGCGGTCAGGTGTTAATGTGGAGGGCCCGGCTTGGGTCTCTTCAAAGGCTGGTGCGGAAATTGCAGTGGGAGTGGCAGTTGATTCTGTCAATGGCGCATGGCCTGGGTGTGTTCCCTTATTGTAGCAGCTAACTCACACATGTCCTCCCTCATGGCCTGTGTCATTGCTAGTGTCGTCCTCTCCACTAACTCCGACATTCCCACCTTCAGGGCCATTGTAGTCCTTTCCACTACTTCTAACATTCCCTCCCTCATGGACAATATTCCCTCACTGATGTTCCCGGACATCGTTCCCATTTCCCGTGCGATTACTGTTACTTCTTCTGACAGTCCCGCTCCCTCATCACTCACCCCACTGATGGTGTCCACGAGTGATCGGGTAAGGTCAGTGCTCTCCCCGCTCAATGCCATGATCTGAACCATATCTGTTGCATCCTGCATCTCAGGGGAGCGTGGTCGATTTCTCCTTCCCCCTCACCCTGAGTCTGCCTCGTGGGAGACACAGGCTGGGACGGTGGGGTCCTGGGCGTTCCATGCTGCATCCCACCACCACTGCGCCCCGCAACCTCGGACGGTGAGGCCATAGGTGTTCTATGCTGCATCCCATCACCACTGGGACCCGCAACCTCGGACGGTGAGGCCATAGGTGTTCTATGCTGCATCCCACCACCACTGGGACCCGCAACCTTGGACGGTGAGGCCATAGGTGTTCTATGCTGCATCCCATCACCACTGGGACCCGCAACCTCGGACGGTGAGGCCATAGGTGTTCTATGCTGCATCCCACCACCACTGGGACCCGCAACCTCGGACGGTGGGAAACCATGGAATGTCGCATCAGAACTCAAACCACTAGTCATGGAAGGGGCTGCCAACGCGAACTCCATTAACGCGACCTCCTCAAGAATCAGTACAACACTGTCCCCTTCATCCATCTCCATTCGCTCTCCCTCCCCCCCTCCCCCATGTTGGTCTGCAGGGTTGGTTTATAAGATGTTCTCGTGCTCAGGCTCGTCCACATCTGAATCTTCTTCTAGATCTTCACGATTGGCATCAGGTTCTGCAAAATATAACAGAACAGTCAAATGGTTAGCAGCAGAGGAGGGGGCAGGATGGATGGCATGAGTAGGCTCACACATAGCAGGCCAGGCAGCAGGTTGATTTTAAGGACCATGATGAATTTTCAGGACTTACCCTCTCCCTCGCATGTGGGCCCAGCTTGTGCAGTACTGATTGTTTGTCTCCAGGCAGGACCCATCAAAGTAGCGACCCTCTCTTCCAAGGCTGTCAGTGCGTGCAGATTTGGCAGGCCTCCTCCTGTTCGATTTCTTTCCCTTTTGTTGTGGGACGATTTCTTCTGCAAAGATGAAAATGCAACTTTTTAGAGAGGGTGTCTTTCTGCTGGGTGGGACATATACAGCTGGTCACATTTACAATTGCAATTGCATTGAATAAATGAAAATATTACTTACACTACCTACTTGACCAAGGTCCTGCCATTTCTTTTTACACTGGCTTTCAGATTTCTTGGTGTTCACCACTGTGCAGTAATCTTCTGCAACTTGGTTCCAGCGTTTCTTCATTTTTTTGGGTGGCACTTTTGTGCGACCTCTGCTGGTATCCAGCTCCTGCCATCTGTTCTCAATGACATTAACTAGTATTTCCATTTCGTCATGCAAGAAATTCTTCGTTCTTGGTGCACATTGTTGCATTGCTGTATTGACACTCACAGCACTTTTCCAATGCTCTTAGACACAGTGATTTTTCCAAACACGCAGTCCTTATTTTGCATGCAGCAATGATTTTCAGAAATACAGCACTCCTTCTGGCATTTTTGCAGGCATGCAGCACTGATATTAACACACAGAGCACAGCTGCTTGAATTCAGCACTTAATTTCGGTCCACAGCACTCCTTCTTACACCAAAACTCAAGCAACTACGTATCCCTTTAAAAATGGCCGATTGCCAAATTTCAGCACTATTGTGCATGCGTGGACATCGCAACCTGACTCCAATGCGCATGCGCAGATGTCCCGGCGCTGTTTTCAGCGCAGGACGCTGGCCCGACTCCACTGGCCACGCTGCGCGGCGACCGGGGAGAGGCCGGTCAGTGGGCAAAGTGGGGAGGGATTTTTTCGGTGCACTTCTGAATGGAGAAAAGCGGCGGATTCCGGTAAGTGCGCTGAAAAAAGGGGTGGGACAAAATTGAGCCCATTGAAACTAACTTCAAATTTGTAATTCAGTAGAAAAATAACTGGAAAGAATAACTTTCATTATTGATAGGTCCAGACCTGTTTCTACTCTCCATTTTCTTTCAAAACTCTAGGTTTTAATCTCAGGATGTATCTGCATACAGCCCTGCAAAGTTCAGTGAGTCATTCGAGATAACATTCACCAATTACTGTGAAAACATTTATCATGTGACTGCTTGACATCTAAGAAGACTCCCAAATTGTTTTTCTCTCTAGCATACAAGTAGCAAAATTATTTGCATGTCAACACCAGCATTGCTGACTGACAGAACCAGCTTTCTCAAGTTATCATATTTTTATTGCTAATACCTGTAGTCGATCTCCTATTGTATTATAGAGGGTAGGTTGAGAATGTCTCTGATGTCTTTATGTTGCTCTTTCTCTCTGTCTTTCTGCTTCTACTTCTATCTCTTTCTGCTGCTCCTTTGCCCTTAACTCTTTGCGTCTTTCTCTGTCCTCAACTACCTCTCTGTTTTCTTTTCTTTCCTTTGGGATGGGAGTTGCTGGCAAGGAAAGGAGCCACCAATAGCTAGTGACTGCATGTGGGGTATGGGGCACTAGGGAAATGTGGTACTCAGTGGCTCTCAATGTATCCCCTACCCTTTTACCTTCTGACTACCCATTCCTCTTCCTGGATACTAATATGTTTTTAAAATTATATTAAGGGAAAGGAAAATCGAGGCTTGGAGTGGGCCACTGGGAGTGGGATTGGGTGAGGGTGTGGCAATGGATGCTATATTGGTTGCAAACATGCTAACTAAGTATTTTGCCTTCATTTTTACCAAGGGGAAGACAGGTTGTGTATCACTCTGAGGGTTGTGAATCTTTGGAATTCTCTACCCCAAAGTGCTGTGGATGCTGAATCATTGAGTATATTCAAGGCTAAGATAGATAGATTTTTGGACTCTAGGGGAACCGAGGGATATGGTGATCGGGTAGGAAAGTGGAGTTAAGGTCAAAGATCAGCCATGATCTTATTGAATAGCGGAGCAGGCTCAAGGGGCCATCTGGCCTGCTCCTACTCGTTCTTATGTTCTTATGTAGCTTATTTGATCTGGAAAAGGAACTCAATTGTATTGTTGAGATAAGTGGAAAACATAGAAAATAGGTGCAGGAGCAGGCCATTCAGCCCTTCTAGCCTGCACCGCCATTTAATGAATTCATGGCTGAACATGAAACTTCAGTACCCCCTTCCTGCTTTCTCGCCATACCCCTTGATCCCCCGAGTAGTAAGGACTTCATCGAACTCCCTTTTGAATATATTTTAGTGAATTGGCCTCAACAACTTTCTGTGGTAGAGAATTCCACAGGTTCACCACTCTCTGGGTGAAGAAGTTTCTCCTCATCTCGGTCCTAAATGGCTTACCCCTTATCCTTACACTGTGACCCCTGGTTCTGGACTTCCCCAACATTGGGAACATTCTTCCTGCATCTAAACTGTCTAAACCCATCAGAATTTTAAACATTTCTATGAGGTCCCCTCTCATTCTTCTGAACTCCAGTGAATACAAGCCCAGTTGATCCAGTCTTTCTTGATAGGTCAGTCCCACCATCCCGGGAATCAGTCTAGTGAATCTTCGCTGCACTCCCTCAATAGCAAGAATGTCCTTCCTCAAGTTAGGAGACCAAAACTGTACACAATACTCCAGGTGTGGCCTCACCAAGGCCCTGTACAACTGTAGCAACACCTCCCTGCCCCTGTACTCAAATCCCCTCGCTATGAAGGCCAACATGCCATTTGCTTTCTTAACCGCCTGCTGTACCTGCATGCCAACCTTCAATGACTGATGTACCATGACACCCAGGTCTCGTTGCACCTTCCCTTTTCCTAATCTGTCACCATTCAGATAATAGTCTGTCTCTCTGTTTTTACCACCAAAGTGGATAACCTCACATTTATCCACATTATACTTCATCTGCCATTCATTTGCCCACTCACCTAACCGATCCAAGTCACTCTGCAGCCTCACAGCATCCTCCTCGCAGTTGACACTGCCACCCAACTTAGTGTCATCCGCAAATTTGGAGATACTACATTTAATCCCCTCGTCTAAATCATTAATGTACAATGTAAACAGCTGGGGCCCCAGCACAGAACCTTGCGGTACCCCACTAGTCACTGCCTGCCATTCTGAAAAGTACCCATTTACTCCAACTCTTTGCTTCCTGTCTGACAACCAGTTCTCAATCCACGTCAGCACACTACCCCCAATCCCATGTGCTTTAACTTTGCACATTAATCTCTTGTGTGGGACCTTGTCGAAAGCCTTCTGAAAGTCCAAATATACCACATCAACTGGTTCTCCTTTGTCCACTTTACTGGAAACATCCTCAAAAAATTCCAGAAGATTTGTCAAGCATGATTTCCCTTTCACAAATCCATGCTGACTTGGACCTATCATGTCACCATTTTCCAAATGTGCTGCTGTGACATCCTTAATAATTGATTCCATCATTTTACCCACTACTGAGGTCAGGCTGACTGGTCTATAATTCCCTGTTTTCTCTCTCCCTCCTTTTTAAAAAAGTGGGGTTACATTGGCTACCCTCCACTCCATAGGAACTGATCCAGAGTCAATGGAATGTTGGAAAATGACTGTCAATGCATCCGCTATTTCCAAGGCCACCTCCTTAAGTACTCTGGGATGCAGTCCATCAGGCCCTGGGGATTTATCGGCCTTCAATCCCATCAATTTCCCCAACACAATTTCCTGACCAATAAAGATTTCCCTCAGTTCCTCCTCCTTATTAGACCCTCTGACCCCTTTTATATCCGGAAGGTTGTTTGTGTCCTCCTTAGTGAATACCGAACCAAAGTACTTGTTCAATTGGTCTGCCATTTCTTTGTTCCCCGTTATGACTTCCCCTGATTCTGACTGCAGGGGACCTACGTTTGTCTTTACTAACCTTTTTCTCTTTACATACCTATAAAAACTTTTGCAATCCGCCTTAATGTTCCCTGCAAGCTTCTTCTCGTACTCCATTTTCCCTGCCCTAATCAAACCCTTTGTCCTCCTCTGCTGAGTTCTAAATTTCTCCCAGTCCCCAGGTTCGCTGCTATTTCTGGCCAATTTGTATGCCACTTCCTTGGCTTTAATACTATCCCTGATTTCCCTCGATAGCCACGGTTGAGCCACCTTCCCTTTTTTATTTTTACGCCAGACAAGAATGTACAATTGTTGTCATTCATCCATGTGGTCTCTAAATGTCTGCCATTGCCCATCCACAGTCAACCCCTTAAGTATCATTCACCAATCTATCCTAGCCAATTCACGCCTCATACCTTCAAAGTTACCCTTCTTTAAGTTCTGGACCATGGTCTCTGAATTAACTGTTTCATTCTCCATCCTAATGCAGAATTCCACCATATTATGGTCACTCTTCCCCAAGGGGCCTCGCACAATGAGATTGCTAATTAATCCTCTCTCATTACACAACACCCAGTCTAAGATGGCCTCCCCGCTAGTTGGTTCCTCGACATATTGGTCTAGAAAACCATCCCTTATGCACTCCAGGAAATCCTCCTCCACCGTATTGCTTCCAGTTTGGCTAGCCCAATCTATGTGCATATTAAAGTCACCCATTATAACTGCTGCACCTTTATTGCATGCACCCTTAATTTCCTGTTTGATGCCCTCCCCAACATCACTACTACTGTTTGGAGGTCTGTACACAACTCCCACTAACGTTTTTTGCCCTTTGGTGTTCTGCAGCTCTACCCATATAGATTCCACATCATCCAAGCTAATGTCTTTCCTAACTATTGCATTAATCTCCTCTTTAACCAGCAATGCTACCCCACCTCCTTTTCCTTTTATTCTATCCTTCCTGAATGTTGAATACCCCTGGATGTTGAGTTCCCAGCCCTGATCATCCTGGAGCCACGTCTCCGTAATCCCAATCACATCATATTTGTTAACATCTATTTGCACAGTTAATTCATCCACCTTATTGCGGATACTCCTTGCATTAAGACACAAAGCATTCAGGCTTGTTTTTTTAACACCCTTTGTCCTTTTAGAATTTTGCTGTACAGTGGCCCTTTTTGTTCTTTGCCTTGGGTTTCTCTGCCCTCCACTTTTCCTCATCTCCTTTCTGTCTTTTGCTTTTGCCTCCTTTTTGTCTCCCTCTGTCTCCCTGCATTGGTTCCCATCCCCCTGCCATATCAGTTTAACTCCTCCCCAACAGCACTAGCAAACACTCCCCCTAGGACATTGGTTCCGGTCCTGCCCAGGTGCAGACCGTCCGGTTTGTACTGGTCCCACCTCCCCCAGAACCGGTTACAATGCCCCAGGAATTTGAATCCCTCCCTGCTGCACCATTGCTCAAGCCACGTATTCATCGGCGCTATCCTGCGATTCCTACTCTGACTAGCACGTGGCACTGGTAGCAATCCCGAGATTACTACTTTTGAGGTCCTACTTTTTAATTTAGCTCCTAGCTCCTTAAATTCGTTTCGTAGGACCTCATCCCTTTTTTTACCTATGTCGTTGGTACCAATGTGCACCACGACAACTGGCTATTCTCCCTCCCATTTCAGAATGTCCTGCACCTGCTCTGAGACATCCTTGACCCTTGCACCAGGGAGGCAACATACCATCCTGGAGTCTCGGTTGCGGCCGCAGAAACGCCTATCTATTCCCCTCACCATTGAATCTCCTATCACTATCGCGCTCCCACTCTTTTTCCTGCCCTCCTGTGCAGCAGAGCCAGCCACGGTGCCATGAACTTGGCTGCTGCTGCCCTCCCCTGATGAGTCATCCCCCCCAACAATACTCAAAGCGGTGTATCTGTTTTTCAGGGGGATGACCACAGGGGACCCCTGCACTACCTTCCTTGCACTACTCTTCCTGCTGGTCTTCCATTCCCTATCTGGCTGTGGACCCTTCTCCTGCGGTAAGACCAACTCACTACACGTGATACTCACGTCATTCTCAGCATCGTGGATGCTCCAGAGTGAATCCACCCTCAGCTCCAATTCCACAACACGGACCGTCAGGAGCTCGAGGCGGATACAATTCCTGCACACGTAGTCATCAGGGACACCGGAAGTGTCCCTGAGTTCCCACATGGTACAGGAGGAGCATAACACCCGACCGAGCTCTCCTGCCATGACTTAACCCTTAGATGCACTTAAATTTGCAACAACAATGTTAAAAGTTACTGAATAATATAAAAAAGAAAAAGAAAAACTACTCACCAATCACCAGCCAATCACTTACCCTCTAGGCTGTGACGTCACCTTTCTGTTTCTTTCTACTTCTTTTTTGCCTTCTCCCTGTAGCTGCACAAGCCACACCTCACCAACGAACTCCCGACGCCTCTCGCGGCCTTTTATAGGTCTCTGCTGATCCCCGGACTCACGCCTCACCAATGAACTCCCGACGCCTCTCGCGGCCTTTTATAGGCCTCCGACCCCAGACTCACGCCTCACCAACGAACTCCCGACGCCTCTCGCGGCCTTTTATAGGCCTCTGCTGATCCCCGGACTCACGCCTCACCAACGAACTCCCGACGCCTCTCGCGGCCTTTTATAGGCCTCTGCTGATCCCCGGACTCACGCCTCACCGACAAATTCCCGACGCCTCTCGCGGCCTTTTATAGGCCTCCGACCCCGGACTCACGCCTCACCAAGTAGTGATACTATTCGCATTACTACCATAATGTTCGCTGAACAGCAGTTTAAACTTAAGATGCATCAATCTCGGGGGCCGAATAAAGAACTAAGGAAGGAAATTGCAGGAACTCTGGCACAAGTCTTCCAGAAATCACTGAATATTGGGGAGGTGCTTGGGGACTGGTGAAAAACAGATGTTACTCCTACTTTTTCAAAAAGTGGCAAAAGTGACCCAGGAAACTATAGATCAGTGAGTTTGATATCTGGATTTCTGAAGAGGATGTCTTGTCAATCAAACTCACTGGTTTTCTTTAAAAGCATGGCGAAGGTACTGGCCAGGGGTAAGGCAGTAGATGTGGTATACTTGGATTTCAGTAAGGTCTGTGATATAATTCCAGTGGGTTTTGGAACCTCTTTTAATTAATATCTGTATAACTGGTCTGGAGCTCGGAGTCACCAGCACTGAGCCTAGAATTGCACATGATAGAAAGCTAATGAAGGTGGTAGACTACAAAGCTGAACAGAATAAGCTACAAGAGGACTTGAATATACTTTGGAATTGGGCAAATAGGTGGCTGGTAAAATTAAATGTAAAGAAATGCAAAGTGCTTCACATGGGACCAAATAAATCTGGAAGGACCTATTACTTAAATGGAAAGAAAATAATGTGCATGGAAAATGAGAGAGATCTTGGTGTCCTGTGACAATTAATTGAAGCTATCACAATAATGCTCAGAGGCAGTCAGTAGAGAAAATAAGATATTGGGATGTATTAAAAGGTCAATATTGAGCCAAAATGGTGAAGTATTTCTGCCACTTTATAAATCATTGGTGCAACTGCACTTAGAACACGGTGTACAGTTCTGGTCGCTGTTGGTCTGCTTTCTTGCTATTTTTCATTTTGTTCCTTTAAACGTCAGATTACACACACACTCAGTTGTTGTAATGGCAGGATCAGGTCTTTATTTAAAACTTCATACTACACAAAAACAGTTTTCACTCACAACTCTTGTACAAAATCAGGTCTTGAACTCTATTCCATACAAACTATCAATAAATCATGGTACATCAAAAGTACATACAAACTGACAATGAAAACTAAATGACCAGCTACCAACGTCCTGAAATCAGGCCTTATTGCCACAATCAACTCTTGCCATGAATTTTATTACTATAAACACACAGGTGACCAAATTGACACATTCGAATGGCTGAATAACTCTCGCACTTTCTAGCAACTGTTTCTGCAAAGAAATTCTCTGCTTTGATCTAAATTTCAATTTACAATTCATACTCATCAGAAAAGCTGCTTAAACTTTTAACCCAGCATTGGTCATCTCAGACTACGCCGAAAGCGAGGTATTCCAAAAATACGGGCTTTTGCTCCCACATCCCCCAATTCTTCTCTTTGTCTCTCTGCCAGGCCTTATCTGGGTAACATTTATATAGTCATTTTAGCTCGTTCAACAGCAATGTCCAGTTGTAATCTTTGTTTTCGAACACACCATTCGTAGTAAATCAAAATTACCAGTACAATTAATTGAAACGGCACCAGCATAAGAACTAGGTGTATCATTGTGTTCATCACACCAGTTGCTGTTGGGCTCCATCTGAACAACGACTCCCACCAGCTCACATGTCCAATCTGATCCAAAGTTGTGCGAACGTTCTCAATTTCCGTAGTGTGATGGTTAATGTCCACAACAATCGCTTGATTCAAATTCCATAACCGTTGAAACCTTTTACTCCATTTCCGTATCTCCTTCTGCCAAATAGCAGCATGGTTAGGGTCGAAGTAGGATTGCTGCAGACTCAGATTCTCAGGATGCCATTTTAAAGTCCATTGGTCTGTGATCACTTTGTGTCGATAGAATTGTTAATGGATACACTCCACAATTAGAAGAGATTAATCCGAACAATAAGATCCAACTTCCAGATGCATATATATTTGTAGCTGGTCATTAGTAACAACAAAACCATTCCAAGGATACACATTATATACACATAATCGCCCAAACCCCATATCCACAATTATAGATTTGCTTAACCACTGAATTTCAACATTGCATGAGCGAGATTGTTCCATACAAGACGTTAAATTATCATTGCCCTGATGGATATTATCACACACATACTTGTCCTCAAATTTTCCACAAAATCTCAGATCAATTTCAGAGAAGGTCCAAGTAGCTTCGTTATATAGAGCATACATCGGGCTCGTGGTAGCTCTCATTGTGACATTGTCACTCAGATAACCAAAAGTTCCGATGGGAAATGCAACTCGTTGGGTGCACTATGTGGATATAGTGACACAAATAAACAATCATCAAACTGACAATCTCCCAAGTGAGCCTTAACCCATTCAGGCCCAAATGGTCACAGGGCTGTTTGAGCCAAGTCCAATGGCCAATTCTGATGGAATAAGGCTCATACGATATTCCGTACAAATTCATTCAGACTCAATAGCACATTTTGGCAAAACTAGCCCACGCTTCCTGATTTAATCCATGTAGTGTTAAATTCCCTAATGCCATCAGGACAGAGTGGGTATTCTGGTTGAAATTAATTGAGGAACACTTCCCTGATAAAGGCCATTGTCTAAGTCAATCACCTGTGGAAATCCCCACCACGCAAAGATTTCCTGCGCTAATACCCGAGCAGCTGGGGCACTGGTCTGGTTGGCTGCAGGAAATGTCTCCACCCATTGCGTGAATGCGTCCACCACAACCAACAAAAACTTTTTTAACGAACTTCAGAGAGAGGTCCGATAAAATCAATTTGAATCCATTCCCACAGGCCCCTGTGAGCTTGCCGCAATAGAGCCCCCCTTGATTTGTAGCATGTGGGATCTTTTTTTAAATTTGTTCATTGGATGTGGGTGTCGCTAGCAAGGCAAGCATTTATTGCCCATCCCTAATTGCCCTTGAGAAGGTGGTGGATAAGAAAGAGGAGGAGTTGCAAACGACACTGAACATTGTGCAGTCATCAGTGGACATCCCCACTTCTGACTTTATGACGGAGGGAAGGTCATTGATGAAGCAGCTGAAGATGGTTGGGCCTAGGATACTGCCCTGAAGAACTCCTGTAGTGATGTCCTGGGACTGTGATGATTGACCTCCAACCACTACAACCAGCTTCCTTTGTGCTAGGTATGACTCCAGCCAGTGGAGAGTTTTCCCCTGATTCCATTGACTTCAGTTTTACGAGGGCTCCTTGGTGCCCCACTCGGTCAAATGCTGCCTTGATGTCAAGGGCAGTCAATCTCACCTCACCTCTGGAAATCAGTTTGGACGAAGGTTGTAATGAGGTCTGGAGCCAAGTGGGCCTAGAGGAACTCAAACTGGGCATCGGTGAGCAGGTTATTGGTGAGTAAGTGCCGCTTGATAGCACTGTTGATGACACCTTCCATCACTTTGCTGATCATTGAGAGTAGACTGATGGGGTGGTAATTGGTTGGATTGGATTTGTCCTGCTTTTTGTGGATGGGACGTACTTGGGCAGTTTTCCACATTGTCGGATAGATGCCAGTGTTGTAGCTGTACTGGAACAGCTTGGCTAAAGGCGAGGCTAGCTCAGGAACACAAGTCTTCAGCACGACAGCCGGGATGTTGTCAGGGCCCATAGCCTTTGCTGTATCCAGTGCACTCAGCCTTTTCTTGATATCACGTGGAGTGAACCGAATTGGCTGAAGACTGGCTTCTGTGATGGTGGGAAACTCAGGAGGAGGCCGATATGAATCATCCACTTGGAACTTCTGGCTGAAGATGGTTGTAAACGCTTCAGCCTTGTCTTTTGTACTTACGTGCTGGGCTCCGCTATCATTGAGGATGAGGATGTTCACGGACCCTTCACCTCCTGTTAGTTGTTTAATGGTCCACCACCATTCATGACTGGATGTGGCAGGACTATCAAGCTTTAATCTGATCTGTTGGCTATGGGATCGCTTAACCTTGTCTATAGCCTACTGTGCACAAGTTAAACATAGCTGTATATGTGCAGCTACATCGCGTTTTAATCCCGCAAACAGAGACACTATCTCTGGATCGCAGTGTGCATATCCCCCAACCGATTATACTCTGCTGCTGCAGACATTCCTCTGGTTTGCACAATTAAAGTTGCTGCCTCTTCATTCCAGGCCGCTGAAGTCTCTTTTGGCCATAATGAGACTCGATAGCTGCTGTTTTGGCTTTCTTATCAACAACCACCTTCCCCGATGTCAGAATAGAGTTCCGATTCTGTTTATTCACTTGTGCTCTCACCTTAACCATTCAGATTTTTCCAACTTTGCGAATGGTTGTGTCATGTAAAACTTTCCATAACTGTTTATGCTTAATGTCTGATCTATCGTTTGTGAGCCCACCACTCTAAAGTGAGTAGAGCACCCTTAAAGACGTAAGCCGAATCAACAACAACCGTAATATATAGATTAGGGTCGAAGACCTTGACCACCCAGTGTACCAGGGCCATTAGCTCTGCAGCCTGCGCACCCCCACTTTAAACTCTGAATCCAAACTCCTGCTGGACCTGGACCTTCGTAATAAGATCATCTGTAAATCCCGTGTGACCGATACTGTCCTGAATAAAACCACGTCGTTTCCGCTTCGAGTGCACAACTCTCTACAAACACTGGATGTGCTGCAGGGGCTGTGGGGGCTTCACATTCATGCAGTTCAGCCATTATAAGAAGGCCGACAACCTCCGTGACAGGCTCTTTTAGCTGTTCAAATATAACATTAGCAGACAGGAGAGTGCACATCCAGGACACAATCCGTACGCTGGAAACAGCACTCAAATTAATTTTACCAGCTCTCATTAACTGCAGAGGGTTGTGATGGGAGCGCAAAATGACGGATTGATCCCTGGTCAGGTATTTGATTTTGCCAATACTCCAATAACTAGCCAATGCAGTTTTTTCACAAGGACCGAATTTAATCTCTTGGGACTGTAATACCCTACTCACTTAGGCGACCGGGTGCTCCTGAGATCCCACAGTCTGCACAGCGACAGCTGCGATAGTCAGATCAGAAGCCAAGGGGTACATTATGTCTGGGACAATCAGTATCGGTGCACTACTGAGCAACTGTTTCAGACGTGTTACAGCAGCAGTATGCTCCTCCGTCCAGTTAAAAGAAGAGCTACGCAACAACTGTTGGAGCGGCTCAACAATTCGTGCATAGTCAGGCACAAACTCTCTACAAAACCCGGTGAAGGACTGCACCACCTTATGGTTGGTGGGGAGGGGTCATTTTAACAGTTGTCTTACTCAATCCTGCGCAATGTACTTCCCCTCAATTCCTTCCCAACTGAATGCCCAGATATACAACCCATGGTTTGCACAATTGAGCTTTACTGGGATTACACAGCAAACCTTCCTCTAACAGCGTCTGGAGTACACACCAGACCTCAGTCTTATGTTGCTCCACAGACACAGACAGACAGGATCACTATGCCATCCACACACTGAATGATTTAATCCCGAAAGGGAATTCGGTCTAAAACACCTTTCACTGGCACATGAAATATCGCAGGCGCATCACAGTATCCCGATGGCAAAACATTCCAATGTACTGCACTCCAGCCATGGTAAAGGCAGTGCGATACTGACTGTCTGGTTATAAGGGGGAGGGACCAGAAACCGTTAGCAATGTCCAGAGCCATGAACCATTTTGATTCCGAATCCAAATGCACCATCATTTCAGGAAAAGCCGCAACCACCGGTGCCACCCGCTTAGAAACTTTGTTTAGTTCCTGATAATCCACAGTGAAACGCCATTTCCTATCAGACTTTTGAATAGGCCATACATAAACATAAGAACATAAGAATTAGGAACAGGAGTAGGCCATCTAGCCCCTCGAGCCTGCTCCGCCATTCAACAAGATCATGGCTGATCTGGCCGTGGACTCAGCTCCACTTACCCGCCCGCTCCCCGTAACCCTTAATTCCCTTATTGGTTAAAAATCTATCTATCTGTGACTTGAATACATTCAATGAGCTAGCCTCAACTGCTTCCTTGCGCAGAGAATTCCACAGATTCACAACCCTCTGGGAGAAGAAATTCCTTCTCAACTCGGTTTTAAATTGGCTCCCCCGTATTTTGAGGCTGTGCCCCCTAGTTCTAGTCTCCCCGACCAGTGGAAACAACCTCTCTGCCTCTATCTTGTCTATCCCTTTCATTATTTTAAATGTTTCTATAAGATCACCCCTCATCCTTCTGAACTCCAACGAGTAAAGACCCAGTCTACTCAATCTATCATCATAAGGTAACCCCCTCATCTCCAGAATCAGCCTAGTGAATCGTCTCTGTACCCCCTCCAAAGCTAGTATATCCTTCCTTAAGTAAGGTGACCAAAACTGCACGCAGTACTCCAGGTGCGGCCTCACCAATACCCTATATAGTTGCAGAAGGATCTTCCTGCTTTTGTACTCCATCCCTTTCGCAATGAAGGCCAACATTCCATTTACCTTCCTGATTACCTGCTGCACCTGCAAACTAACTTTTTGGGATTCATGCACAAGAACCCCCAGGTCCCTCTGCACCACAGCATGTTGTAATTTCTCCCCATTCAAATAATATTCCCTTTTACTGTTTTTTTTCCAAGGTGGATGACCTCACACTTTCCGACATTGTATTCCATCTGCCAAACCTTAGCCCATTCGCTTAACCTATCTAAATCTCTTTGCAGCCTTTCTGTGTCCTCTACACAACCCGCTTTCCCACTAATCTTTGTGTCATTTGCAAATTTTGTTACACTACACTCTATCCCCTCTTCCAGGTCATCTATATATATTGTAAACAGTTGTGGTCCCAGCACCGATCCCTATGACACACCACTAACCACCGATTTCCAACCCGAAAAGGACCCATTTATCCCGACTCTCTGCTTTCTGATAGCCAGCCAATTCTCTATCCATGCTAATACATTTCCTCTGACTCCGCGTACCTTTATCTTCTGCAGTAACCTTTTGTGTGGCACCTTATTGAATGCCTTTTGGAAATCTAAATACACCATATCCATCGGTACACCTCTATCCACCATGCTCGTTATATCCTCAAAGAATTCCAGTAAATTAGTTAAACATGATTTCCCCTTCATGAATTCATGCTGTGTCTGCTTGATTACACTATTCCTATCTTGATGTCCCGCTATTTCTTTCTTAATGATAGTTTCAAGCATTTTCCCCACTACAGATGTTAAACTAACCAGCCTATAGTTACCTGCCTTTTGTCTGCCCCCTTTTTTAAACAGAGGCGTTACATTAGCTGCTTTCCAATCCGCTGGTACCTCCCCAGAGTCCAGAGAATTTTGATAGATTATAACGAATGCATCTGCTATAACTTCCACCATCTCTTTTAATACCCTGGGATGCATTTCATCAGGACCAGAGGACTTGTCTACCTTGAGTCTCATTAGCCTGTCCAGTACTACCCCCCTAGTGATAGTGATTGTCTCAAGGTCCTCCCTTCCCACATTCCTGTGACCAGCAATTTTTGGCATGGTTTTTGTGTCTTCCACTGTGAAGACCGAAGCAAAATAATTGTTTAAGGTCACAGCCATTTCTACATTTCCCATTATTAAATCCCCCTTCTCATCTTCTAAGGGACCAACATTTACTTTAGTCACTCTTTTCCGTTTTATATATCTGTAAAAGCTTTTACTATCCGTTTTTATGTTTTGCGCAAGTTTACCTTCGTAATCTATCTTTCCTTTCTTTATTGCTTTCTTAGTCATTCTTTGCTGTCGTTTAAAATTTTCCCAATCTTCGATTTTCCCACTAACCTTGGCCACCTATTTTCTATGTTTCTATGTTACACAGGTGATGAACATGGGGCGTTACAAGTTTGAATCAAGCCTTCGTCTAACAGTCTCTGTATGGTCTCAGTAATTCATCCTCGTGCGTCTGAAGGAATGGAGTACTGTCTCTGGGGAGGGGGTCCTCTACCTCCAAGACCACCTTAACCTTAATTAGCCCAGTGGCCAAGGAGTGGAGTGCCCATACTGCCAACAAGTGTCCCCAATCTGTGGGAGAGGGTTGGTTCCTTTTGGAACCACTGGCTTAACAGGACCAACTCCATTAGCCAGGGACACTGTAACCGGTTCATTTCCTGATTCTGTTCCCCACAGCTGCATATTTGCCAGATCAACAATTGCTCCTAACTGTGTAACATAGAAACATAGAAACATAGAAAATAGATGCAGGAGTCGGCCATTCAGCCCTTCGAGCCTGCACAACCATTCAATAAGATCATGGCTGATCATTCCCTCAGTACCCCTTTCCTGCTTTCTCTCCATACCCCTTGATCCCCTTAGCCGTAAGGGCCATATCTAACTCCCTCTTGAATATATCCAATGAACTGGCATCAACTACTCTGCGGCAGGGAATTCCACAGGTTAACAACTCTCTGAGTGAAGAAGTTTCTCCTCATCTCAGTCCTAAATGGCCTACCCCTTATCCTAAGGCTGTGTCCCCTGGTTCTGGACTTCCCCAAAATTGGGAACATTCTACCCGCATCTAACCTGTCCCGTCCCGTCAGAATCTTATATGTTTCTATGAGATCCCCACTCATCCTTCTAAACTCCAAAGTATAAAGGCCCAGTTGATCCAGTCTCTCCTCATATGTCAGTCCTGCCATCCCGGGAATCAGTCTGGTGAACCTTCGCTGCACTCACTCAATAGCAAGAAGGTCTTTCCTCAGATTATGAGACCAAAACTGAACATAATATTCCAGATGAGGCCTCACCAAGACCCTGTACAACTGTAGTAAGACCTCCCTGCTCCTATATTCAAATCCCCTAGCTATGAAGGCCAACATACCATTTGCCTTCTTCACCGCCTGCTGTACCTGTATGCCAACTTTCAAAAGACTGATGAATCATGATACCCTGGTCTCGTTGCACCTCCCCTTTTCCTACTCTGCCGCCATTCAGATAATATTCTGTCTTCGGTTTTTGACTTCAAAGTGGATAACCTCACATTTATCCACATTATACTGCATCTGCCATGCATTTGCCCACTCACCTAACCTGTCCAAGTCACCCTGAAGCCTCTTAGCATCCCCTTCACAGCTCACATCACCGCCCAGTTTAGTGTCATCTGCAAACTTGGAGATATTACACTCAATTCCGTCATCCAAATCATTGATGTATATTGTAAAGAGCTGGGGTCCCGGCACTGAGCCCTGCGGCACTCCACTAGTCACTGCCTGCCATTCTGAAAAGGACATGTTTATCCCGACTCTCTGCTTCCTGTCTGCCAACCAGTTCTCTATCCACGTCAGTATATTACCCCCAATACCATGTGCTTTGATTTTGCACACCAAACTCTTGTGTGGGACCTTGTCAAAAGCCTTTTGAAAGTCCAAATACACCACATCCACTGGTTCTCCCTTGTCCACTCTACAAGTTACATCCTCAAAAAATTCCAGAAGATTTGTCAAGCATGATTTCCCCGTCATAAATCCATGCTAACTTGGACCGATCCTGTCACTGCTTTCCAAATGCGCTGCTATTTCATCCTTAATAATTGATTCCAACATTTTCCCCACTACTGATGTCAGGTTAACCGGTCTATAATTACCCGCTTTCTCTCACCCTCCCTTTTTAAAAAGTGGTGTTACATTAGCTACGCTCCAGTCCATAGGAACTGATCCAGAGTCGATAAACTGTTGGAAAATCATCACCAATGCATCCACTATTTCTAGGGCTACTTCCTTAATATTCTGGGATGTAGACTATCAGGCCCCGGAAATCCCATCAATTTCCCGAAAACAATTTCCCGCCTAATAAGGATATCCTTCAGTTCCTCCTTCTCACTATACCCTCGGTCCCCGAGTACTTCTGGAAGGTTATTTGTGTCTTCCTTCGTGAAGGCAGAACCAAGTATTTGTTCAACTGGTCTGCCATTTTTTTGTTCCCCATTATAATTCACCTGAATCCAACTGCAAGGGACCTATGTCTGTCTTCACTAATCTTTTTCTCTTCACATATCTATAGAAGCTTTTGCAGTCAGTTTTTATGTTCCTGGCAAGCTTCTTCTCGTATTCTATTTTCCCCCTCTTAAGTAAACCCTTTGTCCTCCTCTGCTGAATTCTAAATTTCTCCCAGTCCTCAGTTGTGTTGGTTTTTCTGGCCAATTTATATGCCTCTTCCTTGGATTTAACACTATCCTTAATTTCCCTTGTTAGCCACGGTGGAGCCACTTTCCCCGTTTTATTTTTACTCCAGACAGGGATGTACAATTGCTGAAGTTCATCCATGTGATCTTTAAATGTTTGCCATTGCCTATCCACCGTCAATCCTTTAAGTATCCTCTGCCAGTCTATTCCAGCCAATTCACGCCTCAAACCATCGAAGTTACCTTTCCTTAAGTTCAGGACCCTAGTTTCTGAATTAACTGTGTCACTCTCCATCCTAATAAAGAATTCTACCATGTTATGGTCACTCTTCCCCAAAGGGCCTCGCACAACAAGATTGTTAATTAGTCCTTTCTCATTACACATCACCCAATCTAGGATGGCCAGCTCCCTAGTTGGTTCCTTGACATATTGGTCTAGAAAACCGTCCCTAATACACTCCAGGAAATCCTCCTCCACCGCATTGCTACCAGTTTGGTTAGCCCAATCAATATATCGATTAAAGTCACCCATAATAACTGCTGTACCTTTATTGCATGCATCCCTAATTTCTTGTTTGATGCTGTTCCCAACCTCACTACCACTGTTTGGTAGTCTGTACACAACTCCCACTAATGTTTTCTGCCCTTTCGTGTTCCGTAGCTCCACCCATACCAATTCCACATCATCCAAGCTAATGTCCTTTCTTACTATTGTATTAATTTCCTCTTTAACCAGCAATGCCACCCCGCCTCCTTTTCCTTTCTGTCTATCCTTCCTAAATGTTGAATACCCCTGGATGTTGAGTTCCCAGCCTTGGTCACCTGGAGCCATGTCTCCGTGATGCCAATTATATCATACCCGTTAACTGCTATCTGCGCAGTTAATTCATCCACCTTATTCCGAATACTCCTCGCATTGAGGTACAGCGCCTTCAGGCTTGTCTTTTTAACACACTTTGCCCCTTTAGAATTTTGGTGTAATGTGGCCCTTTTTGTTTTTTGCCTTGGGTTTCTCTGCCCTCCATTTTACTTTTCTTCTTTCTATCTTTTGCTTCTGACGCCATTCTACTTTCCTCTGTCTCCCTGCATAGGTTCCCATCCCCCTGCCATATTAGTTTACCTCCTCCCCAACAGCACTAGCAAACACTTCCCCGAGGACATTGGTTCCGGTCCTGCCCAGGTGCAGATTGTCCGGTTTGTACTGGGTCGGTGTCCCCAGTAAAAATCGTATGGGATTCTGCGAAGATAATCGTCCGCAACTACCCTATTCCCTATTTGAATTGAAACATTATGCATGATGGGAACGACTTCAGGGACACCAGTGGCACCCTGAATGGTCATAACCGTAGATGGGGGAACAGAGGTATCCGCAAATGTAAACGTGGATGCTGTATCAATCAAAAATATTTCCCGCTGCCCTTCCACACAAGCTTCGATAAAGGGATGACCACCCCAATCCTGAAATAATAGTCCTAAAGAAATGACGTGTGGTTGAGGCACGGCATCCCCATATCAATTTTCCCTCACTTGCGGAATCTTCCCCCGACCTCACCAACTGAATCGAGGTAACATTCCTGTCTGTGACTCTTGCTTCCTTTTCCTGATTCTTCAACGTTTCTTTTAACTTTTCTACTTATTTAGCCAGTCTATCCCTGTCCCCTATCAACTGACAGGTCGGGATTTCGTCCCTCCCTGGTCCTGCTCCTTTCATGCGACTCCATCCGGGATTCATCCGCTCAGGCCCTTCTGTCTTCCATCGCTGTAACCACTGTCTCACTTCCATGACTAGGATACCAGCAGCTCTCTGATACAAGCTTTCTCCCCTTGCTAACCAATTATTAAAATTGTTGTCCCCACCCCAGGCATCTACTTCCAGAACTACTGAAGGGGGTAGAAGAGTCAAAATAATCTCTCTATGTGTATCATCCCCATAATGACTGATATCAGTCCAATTATTTCCAAAATGTTTAAACAACTGGAATATACATTCCCCCACTTCCCTGGGTCCTTCCCCTGATAATAATGCAAGCTGCTTTATCAACTGTGGCCCTGAGTGAGCACCAAAGATCGGAACTATTATTCTACCAAGCAGGGACCTGGGAATTGTTTTAAAACCTAATACCTTTGCCCAGTGATTCCCTAAAGCTCGCAGAATCATGTGAACCCTATGTTTCTCCGATATAAGAACTAGAAGAAGGAATAGGCCAATCGGCTCGTTGAGCCTCCTCCACCATTCCATGAGATCATGGCTGACCTACCTCAACTCCACTTTCCTGCACTATCGCCATATTCCTTGATTCCCTTAATATCCAAAAATCTATCGAACTTCATCTTGAATATATTCAAAGACTGAGCATCCACAGCCGTCTTGGGTAGAGAATTCCAGAAATTCACCACTCTCTGAGTGAATACGTTTCTCCTCTTGGTCCTAAATGGCCGACTCCTTATTCTGAGACTGTGACCCCTGGTTCTAGACTCCTCAGCCAGAGGAAACATTCTCCCTGCATCTACCCTGTCAAGCCCTGTAAGAATGTTGTATGTATCAATGAGATCACCTGTCATTCTTCTAAACTCTAGAGAATATAGGTTGAGTCAACTCAATTTCTCCTCATAGGATAATCCCCCCATCCCAGGAATCAGTCTGATGAACCTTTGTTGCACTCCCTCTATGACAAGAATATCCTTGGGTAAGGAGACCAAAACTCTACACAATACTCCAGGTGTGGTCTCACCAGGGCCCTATATAATTCCAGTAAGATGTTTTTACTCTTACACTGAAATCCTCTTGTAATAAAGACTAACATGCTATTTGGTTTCTTAATTGCTTTCTGTTTCTGCACTTTAACTTTCAGTGATTTGTATATAAGAACACCCAGGACCCTCTGAACACAAACACTTCCCAATCTCTCACCATTTAAAAAAAATACTCTGCTTTTCTATTTTTTCTACCAAAGTGGATAACTTCACATTTCGCCATATTATATTCCATTTGCCATGTTTATGCACACTCACTTAGCCTGTCTATATCCCCTTGAGGTCTCTTTGCATCCTCCTCACAACTTACATTTCCACCTAGCTTTGTATCATCAGCAAAACTTGGATATATTACATTTGGTCCCCTCATCCAAACCATTGACATAGATTGTGAATAGCTGGGGCCCAAGCACCGATCCTTGCAGCACCCCACTAGTTGCAGCCTGCCAACCTGAAAATGACCTGCTTATTCCTACTTTCTATTTTCTGTCTGTCAACCAATCCTCAATCCTAATATATTAACCACAATCCCGCGTGTCTTAATTTTGTTTAATAACCTCTTGTGTGGCATCTTATCGAATGTCTTCTGAAAATGCAAATATACCACATCCACTGGTCCCCTTTATCTATTCTGTTAGTTACCACCTCAAAAAAACTCTTAACAGATTTGTCAAACATGATTTCCCTTTCATAAATCCACGTTGATTCTGCCCAATCTTATTATTTTCTTAGTGCCCTGTTACCACATCCTTAATAATAGATTCTTGCATTTTCCCTACTACTGAGGTCAGGCTAACTGGTCTGTAGTTTCCCGTTTTCGCTCTCCCTTCTTTCTTAAATAGCAGGGTTGCATTAGCTACCTTCCAATCTGCGGGAACAGTATGAAAATCTATGGAAATTTGGAAGATGCCAACCAATGCATCCACTATCTCTACAGGCACTTCTTTCAAAACCGTAGGATGTAGGTCATCACGCCCAAGGAATTTATTGGCTTTCAGTCCTATTAATTTCCCTAGTACTATTTTTTTATGAATACTAATTTCTTTCAGTTCCTCATTCTCACGAGACCCCTGGTACTTCACTATTTCTGGGAGGTTTTTTGTGTCTTCTTCCGTGAAGACAGACACAAAGTACTTGTTCAATTTCTCTGCCATTTCCTTATTCCCCATTATAACTTCTCCTGTCTCAGCCTGTAGGGGATCCACATTTATTTTTGTTAACTTTTTCCTTTTTACATACTGTCTGTTTTTATGGGATAGAACCTCCACTTTTGTGTTTAGCGCCCAAAAATAGGCTGTTATTTCTGGCGTGGGTGTTAAAAAAGGGTTTTCAGATCACCAGCTTCTCGCCCATTCTCAAAATACCTAGTTTACATTTTTGAAAATGGGCGTTACCGTGAGCAATATCAAATGGGCGGCAGCGGTAAATTTTTTTGACCTTCTGCCGTAAAGTGTGGCTGTCCTTAGCAACGGCATAGCAACGCTCGATTCCCGCGATTCAGGAGGTCAAGGGTCATCATGACATGCACAGAAGAGGAGACAGAGAAAGAGGAAGATCAGAGGGACTGAAAGCGTGTGTGGCTGTGGTGTGTGCTTGTCTGGCTGTTGTGAGAGGCACGATGGAGATTCACTAGTAGCACAAAGCTTACTAAGGACCAAGAACATAGTTGGCACCGAGTTTTTGTCCAACAAATAAGATATAACATGGAAAGGATGGAGGAAGCTCTGGAGCTGGTAGTCAGGAACACTGCTGCCACAGGCCTCCTAATGGTCCCGAGCGCAGTACTCCACTCCTAGGTTCTGCACCACCACTGCGAACGACAGATGAGTGCAAGGACCAAGATCCTGCTTCTGCATCAGAGGCTGTTCCCTCTTCGGCACCCCCTGCTCCTGTACCCGTGCAACCACTGCATCTGCCTTCATCCCCCCCCCCCCCACCAATGAGGCAGCGCCTGAGGAGCTCCTCGGCCAGGCACCATGGAACGAGGAGGGGAAGGGATAGAGGTGGGGAGAAGAAGAAGAGGGGGGAAGGAAAGTGAGGTGCATGTGTGCAGGTGATGGCTGTGTTATATTTCCATCTGGGTGTATGCAGTAAAATGGGCTTTGCCTTTGTATTCTGTGTTGCTGGACATGTTGAACATGTGATTTATGTCAATGGTGGAGAAAGTAGGGTGTGGACGGGGGTTGGGTGTTATTGGCTGTGATACTTATGATTTCAGATCAATGTTGCTATTAAACTTTTGAGATTGAACATAACCTTGTTGCGCATTGTCTCAGATAGCTGGACCATTACATACTGGTGATTCCTTACCATGAAAAGGTTAAATACAACTTAACATCAATCAACTTAAACTTTAACTGGCACCAAGGTGATGGGCACCATTGATGTCTGAGCTGCACACACACAGCAGTGTGTCAGCATTGTCACTCACATCAGTACTCTTTCAGGCAAATCTTTCCAATATCAGCTCCTCACATAAGAGTGGGATTTAACAAATGCCAGCCACACTGTTGGTGTTCGTTCCGGTTAGTTCCACTTTTTGTGGGCGTTTTTTTGAGCGAGCGATATTATGGACGATATGTGTGCGAGGTGGTGAAATTGACGATGGGCGATCTCCATGGCCACTAGTTTGGGTAAATATGCTCTTTATGACAAAAAACAGTGGGTGCGCGTTCATATTGAATCTCGGAGTTAATTCCGTGCGGAAAGTAATGCTGGGCGATATTATGGGCATTGATTTCGCCCATTCTGCTGATTCCGCCCCAAAAAAGTGGGCGGGCAGTAATATTTTTTCCTGGCATTAAGCCCATTGGGAAAATAATGCTCGTCGATAAATCTCCTAAAAAAGCCCGGCAGTTTCCATTTTGTGCCAAAATGGGCGATATATGGGCGTTATACATCATTTCAGCGGTAAAATGGGCGTTAAGTGGGCATTAAGCATACAAAAAAAGTGGAGGTTTTAGCCCTCTGTCACTTGCTAGTTTTCTCTTCTGTTCTATTTTCCCTTTCTTTATCAATTTCTTGGTCCTCCTTTGCTGAATTCTAAAATCCTCCCAATTCTCAGGCTTACTGCTCTTTTTTGCAACATTATAAGCCTCTTCCTTTGATCTAATACTATCTTTTTCTCTTGTTAACCACGGTTGGATCACTTTTCTTGTGGGGCTTTTGTGCCTTAAAAGAATGTAAGTTTGTTGTAAATTATGTATTAATTCTTTAAATGCTAGCCATTGCTTGTCTACCGTCATACCTTTTAATGTAGTTTCCCAATCTACCTTACCCAAGTCTCCCCTCATACCTACATAGTTTGCTTTGTTTAGATTTAAGACCCTAGTTTCGGATTTAATTGAATCACTTTCAAACTTAATGTAAAATTCTATCATATTATGGTCACTCTTCCCTAAAAGCCCCTTTACTACAATGTTCTTAATTAACCCTTTCTCATTGCACAACACTAGATCTAAAATAACCTGTTCTCTAGTTGGTTCCTCAAAATACTGATCTAGAAAATCATCTTGTATACATTCCATGAATTCGTCCTCCACACTATTACTGCAAATTTGGTTTGCCCAGTCTATACCTCAGAATCAGACCAAAATGAGCATCGGCAGCAGCAGCCACACCCACCAGCATCCTTCTCCTCACCGACCTGATGCTCCACAGGAGAGAGAAGATCAGCACACCGGAGCACCGTGCTTCCTGGACATGACTGAGCAACAGTAGGGAGTGCTTTGAGCAGAACCTCAACTTCCATGTCCCCTCTCATCATCATCCCTCTCATGGGCCACCCGCACCTCCCTGCTGGCATGGAGCTGGGCAGCACCTTGCTGCACATCAGTGGGGCGATGAACGCCCAAGTCTAACTGGTATCCCTCCTCGAGATGAGGTCAATGAGTGGCTGCAATCTGTTGTTCACAGCAAGCATGGTCTCATTGGACTTGCACATTCCTTTCCATGGAACAGCACATCGTCCCCATCACCTGGGAGATTGTGGTGCTCATGTTGGAGATGGACTCCTCCATTGGCTGTACAGTTGCACACATCGCGACTGCAAAAGCTTCCAGAGCCTCGCGCATTTGTTGCTGCTCCTCCAAGATCACCCTCTTTCTCACCAGCCCCTGAGGTTCAGCATCTGCATGCAGCTCAGCAGAGCGCTGGGAGTGGCCTGCGAGGACTCTCTCCGCAGCTGTCTCTGTCTCCACCATCTGCTCTTGCTCACTCGTGATGTGAGACGCCAGATGACAATACTACTCTGTACCCACCGAGGGGCGCCGTATCTGCGCTGGTGCTGGGTGCACATGGATCTGGTGACAGTGCACCCTCAGAGAATGGAGCTTCCTCTGAATAGTCGTCTTCCTCCTCCGGCAGGACAGTGGCAGCAGCGGGATGGGGGGCACTTGATGGACTGGTGGGAGAGTAAAGAGATAAATTAGAAGTCTTATGATCAGAATGGGTAATGTTACCATTATGCAGATGATGACATTTCACTGCCGACTGACATCAAGTCACCACGAATGACTGTTGTATGCCATTTGGCCGTATTGCTGGGAGGTCCCTCTCTCCGTCTTCCAACACCAGCTGTTCTGCAACTCCAGTGATTTCAAGCATCGCACCCTCTATTGGAGTCAAGTTGGTGAATATTGGAGGGCCACCTCCAGTTTACTGCCTCTCCTTGTTGTTCTGGGTTCTCTTCTCCAAAAAGCAGGGAAAGAAGAGAACTTTGAGAGTGATGGAATGAGTGTATGGAATGGATGGACGACATCTTTCGAAGGTGATTATGAGGGAGTGGTATGACATTGCCAAATGGCCTCCTTCTGTGGTGTTAATTGTTATGATTGCTTTCGGATGAGGGTGAGTGTCAGTGGTGGTTCATCAGATGGGGATGTGCGTAGATGCATAGAGAATGAGGGAAGGTGGACCTTCCAAGGTAGGTTGGTGTGAGGATTGACGTGCAGGAGTAGGCTTGGGAAGGCAGAGTAATAGGGTTGAGGTGACAGGCACATCAGGTTGTAGGTCAATGTGGCATTGCACTCACCTTTCCTGACCTCATGAGTTCATTAAATCTTTTCCGGCACTGGATCCAGGACTGCCTTACTAAATCCCTGCTTCTGACCTCAGTGATCTCCTGCCATGCCCTCTTGGAGTCTCTGGCAAGTCTGTTGTGCCCATTTGCAGGGAACAGGTCCTCCCTGCATGCTCTGACTCCCTGGACCAGGACTTCCAGCGCGGTATCAAGGAATCTGGGTGCAGCCTTTTGTCGGTGTGACTGCTTGACCTACACAAATCTTAGGGATATCCAGCAATTGCCACCTCTCCCAAACACCTTTATCTCTCCTTAAACAACCTTCAACTGGAATATGTGAAAGGCTGCTTTAAATATCTGTGCTGACAACAAGTGTTAGAAATCAGGGATGCCTAAAATGTATAAAACTGATACAAATGCTGTGTTTTAAATCATTGATTTGAACTGGAGACAAATTGTCTATTCAGGATGCTTAGAAATGCGAATGTCTTGGTACCCTGCTGAGATGTTATAGCATTTTGCCCTATGACAACCATTTTCTGTGGTTTTCAAGTTAAAGCTTTAGTTTTGTTTATGTATCTTTAAAGCAATTTGTTTCAGAAAGACTTAGAATGGATGGAAGTTGACAGTGTTAACGTAAACATGTTGCCTCGTCGTAAAGGAGATAATGAGCAGTTTTCCGGTTTGGGCCACATAGTTCAAAGGATAGAGCACTAGGCTTGGTATTGATTGTACCTGAGAGAATAGGGATAAGAGATATGAAATAATTTCCACAGGAAGTAACCCTGGGTAAGTGCAAACAGAGAGTGACTTGTGGTCAAAATCAGAAGACATCTTTAGGGCAGGCTTTGTTTCGAGAATTGAGACAAAGAACTAGAAGCCTTACTGGATATTAAGTTTTTGGGGAACCTCTATAGGTCAAAAGGTCTTGTCAATATCCCTGGTCAGGTCCACCCCTAAAAATAGAACAAAGGTAGTCTCCTCAAGGTTGGTCTCATAGACGGTGTGGGGGAGAGCGGAACAGAAGTCGAGCTGGTCGAACATTCTTCCCATAAGTGATCCCATGCTTTACCAAAGGAAGCTCTAGACAAAGAAAGAGACTACAAGCCAGAGAACTGTTCATGTACTCCAGCCGTTTGCCCAATCGGAATTAGTATTAACTACCTGTTACAGTTGTATGTTTTTGCTCTTTAACTAATATGTTAAATTCCTTCTTAAACTCTGATTAAGTACAATATAGCCACCAGATTGGTTTACTGTCAATCCTGATTATTAAAGTGACCAGAGATAGCCTTAAACTCGCCATATTCCAAACACGAGTCATCAATGATGGCAGAAAACCACGCTCCATTTAATTGGGCCGGAGAACCCGCATGGCTGTTTGAGTTGATGCAATTGAGTTAAATACACAGTGCAGAACACACTGTTAAAAAGTTCAGGATGGTGACCCGCTACGCGGCCCGGATGTACCCGCCCCGACTCTCGGATAACGATTCCGGCCAGTAAATGAGTAATTTGGGACATGGCATTTGGTAAATGTAGCATGTTTGTGAGGTGACTTTGGAACCTATGGTTCTAAAGCCTTATCTCATTGCAGTTTTCCTCACCTCATGCCCGGGTCTGTCGTAGACTAATTGATTGAGATTCATTGCTATGTTTAGTCAATAACTCCATTATCATTGCCCTTCTCTATTTCTGAAATGGGTATTATTTTGGCCACTCTCCCATTCTCAATAAAATCCTGAACTATAATTCCTCAAGCCTCTGCTGTTTCTTCTCCCATTTCCCTCAAGTCCATTGATGAATTTCATTGATTCCTGACACTTTGTCCTCCTTTAGAGTCATTAATTTCTCCAATACTTTACTTTGATTTATTATAATATCTCATTGAATTAATTAAATTCAATTTAAGAAAGAAAGAAAAGTACATTGACCACCCACCTACATTAGCTGCAGTTATTCTTCTGGAAAGTGTAGTTGGAGTTGACCTTGCCCATTGTTGTATAATAAATGTCAGACAAATGAACAGTCAGTCCCCCCACTACTGTCGCTTACATTCTGCTGTCAGAAAATACAACTAATCAAAGCAGATAACTCACTACATTCTAGACCAGCCGGCTAATGCCATGGAAATCATGATGTCAGTATGCGTGCAACGTTTCCTTGGTGCCCTTCTCGCCTCATGTAACGGCGGGCATCCATGACGCCTGAAAAAGTTGGACTGCACAAGGCGGAGAAAATAATCGGGGGCGTTATTTACACAAAGTTGCAGCTGGAGCTTTGAGGTCTCAGTCAGTGCTGCGTTTGATGCTCACACAGACAGCAGGGTGTTGGCGTCACATTGCTGCTGCCTTGTCAGATTGACTGCTAGTATCTGGGACACATTGGCTGCCATCTCGGCTAACTTTCAAATCTTTATCTCACTGTGACCTGTGCCAAGTGAAGGGGCAGTGATGGCACACCACACCGTCCTGCGGCGCTGACTTGAAAGGCACCGGCTGCAGAGACAGCTTATGGCAAACGTGCATCCTCCCCAGAGGAGAGGTCCCAGATGACGGGGCAAGAGGCCGTACACACACAGGGTTTACTGCGCATTACTCTTAGAAACATAGAAACATAGAAAATAGGTGCAGGAGTAGGCCATTTGGACCTTCGAGCCTGCACCGCCATTCAATAAGATCATGGCTGATCATTCCCTCAGTGCCCCTTTCCTGCTTTCTCTCCATAGCCCTTGATCCCCTTAGCCGTAAGGGCCATATCTAACTCCCTCTTGAATATATCCAATCAACTGGCAACAACAACTCTCTGCAACAGGGAATTCCACAGGTTAACAACTCTCTGAGTGAAGAAGTTTCTCCTCATCTCAGTCCTAAATGGCCTATCCCTTATCCTAATTCTATGTCCGCTGGATCTGGACTTCCCCAACATCGGGAACATTCTTGCCGCATCTAATCTGTCCAGTCCCATCAGAATCTTATACGTTTCTATGAGATCCCCCCTCATCCTTCTAAACTCCAGTGACTAAAGGCCCAGTTGATCCAGTCTCTCCTCATATGTCAGTCCAGCCATCCCTGGAATCAGTCTGGTGAACCTTTGCTGCACTCCCTCAATAGCAAGAACGTCCTTCCTCAGATTAGAAGACCAAAACTGAACACAATATTCCAGGTGAGGCCTCACTAAGGCCCTGTACAACTGCAGTAAGACCTCCCTGCTCCTATACTCAAATCCCCTAGCTATGAAGGCCAACATACCATTTGCCTTCTTCACCGCCTGCTGTACCTGCATGCCAACTTTCAATGACTGATGAACCATGACACCCAGATCTCATTGCACCTCCCCTTTTCCTAATCTGCCGCCATTCAGATATTATTCTGCCTTCATGTTTTTGCCCCCAAAATGGATAACCTCACATTTATCCACATTATACTGCATCTGCCATGCATTTGCCCACTCACCTAACCTGTCCAAGTCACCCTGCAGCCTTTTAGCGTCCTCCTCACAGCTCACACCGCTACCCAGTTTAGTGTCGTCTGCAAACTTGGAGATATTACACTCAATTCCTTCATCTAAATCGTTAGTGTATATTGTAAAGAGCTGGGGTCCCAGCACTGAGCCCTGCAGCCCTCCACTAGTCACTGCCTGCCATTCTGAAAAGGACCCGTTTATCCCGACTCTTTGCTTCCTGTCTGCCAACCAGTTTTCTAGCCACGTCAGTACATTACCCGCAATACTATGCGCTTTGATTTTACATACCAATCTCTTGTGCGGGACCTTGTCAAAAGCCTTTTGAAAGTCCAAATACACCACATCCACTGGTTCTCCCTTGTCCACTCTGCTAGTTACATCCTCAAAAAATTCCAGAAGACTCGTCATGCATGATTTCCCTTTCATAAATCCATGCTGACTTGGTCCAATCCTGTCACTGCTTTCCAAATGTGCTGCTATTTCATCCTTAACGATTGATTCCAACATTTTCCCCACTACCGATGTTAGGCTAACCGGTCTATAATTACCCATTTTCTCTCTCCCTCCTTTTTTAAAAAGTGATGTTACATTTGCTACCCTCCAGTCCATAGGAACTGATCCAGATTCAATAGACTGCTGGAAAATGATCACCAAGGCATCCACTATTTCCATGGCCACTTCCTTAAGTACTCTGGCCCCGGGGATTTATCGGCCTTCAATCCCATCAATTTCCCTAACACAATTTCCTGACCAATAAGAATATCCTTCAGTTCCTCCTTCTCACTAGGCCCACTGCCCCTTAGTACATTCGCAAGGTTATTTGTGTCTTCCTTCGTGAAGACGGAACCGATGTATTGGTTCAATTGGTCTGCCATTTCTTTGTTCCCCATTATAAATTCATCTGAATCCGACTGCAAGGGACCTATGTTTGTCTTCACTAATCTTTTTCTCTTCACATATTTATAGAAGCTTTTGCAGTCCGTTTTTATGTTCCCTGCAAACTTCCTCTTGTACTCTATTTTCCCCCTCTTAATTTAACTCTTTGTCCTCCTCTGTTGAATTCTAAATTTCTCCTAGTCCTCAGCTTTGTTGCTTTTTCTAGCCAATTTATATGCCTCTTCCTTGGATTTAACACTATCCTTAATTTCCCTTGTTAGCCACGGTTGAGCCACCTTCCCCATTTTATTTTTACTCTAGACAGGGATGTACAATTGCTGAAGTTCATCCATGTGATCTTTAAATGTTTGCCATTGCTTATCCACCGTCAACCCTTTAAGTATCCTTTGCCAGTCTATTCTAGCCAATTCTTATCTTGTGATATCTGAGGAGCAGTGCTTAAGAAGGCTGAGGTTCCGCAGTGAGGTGGTCAAGGAGCTTTGCCACAATCTGCGGACATACCTGGCAGCTTACATCGGCACTAGGACCTCGCTGTCATTGGCAGTGAAAGTTACAGTAGCACTGACCCTCTATGCTACTGGCATCCTCCAATCTCCTGTAAGCAATATATGCAACATCTCGCAGTTTACAGTACGTTGCTGCATTGCGGCAAACGATTGGACTACATCAAGTTCAGCATGTCAAGGTAAGACTAGGATGAGCGTACCCGTGGCTTTGCCAAGCTAGCGGGATTTCCGAAGGTTCAAGGAGCCATTGATATTACGCATGTGGCATTGAGGGCCCCGCCATACAATGGAGAGATCTTTCAGAATCGCAAGGGATTCCACTCCCTCAACGTTCAGTTGGTCTGCGATCACAGGCAAATGATCCTCGCTGTCAATGCCCAATATCCTGGCAGATGCCACAATGCCTTCATCCTGCGGGAGACCAGTATTCCACAACTGTTCAAGCCACTGCATGAAGGCCATGGCTGGCTCCTGGGCGACAGTACAATATAACACCTAATTTGTATGTAAACAAGCACATGAAGTGGAATATCAATAATTGGTCACTTGGAGTGACAGGAATCTGACTTTACTGGTATTTACCAAGCTGTATGTTCTGTTACTCAGATGTCATGATGTGACTGGCTTTGGATTCTTTCAAATTTGTTTCCACTGCTGTCCTTTGACAAAGAAATTTACAGTCAATAGTTGCAACTAAAGTTTTCTTTTTACCAAACGTGAAACAGGTTTTAGAAGTATATAATTCAGTATTGTGTGATACCCTCGATCCCTTAAAAAAAATCTAGTACTTGGATGTGTAAAGTGAATGACCAATCATGTTTATTGATAGTCAGGTTAGTCTGTTACACGTCATGCAGTATCCTTTATCAATTATTGAAGTAGTCATTTTTTTAATTAGCAGAATATTTCAAGTACCGCTCAGAGGAAAATCCATGTAACCACTTCTGCTAATGGGTTGAGCATGTAGCTTTAATATTGTAAGGGGTTAAATTATTGTAAGGGGATAAAGTATTGTCACCAAAGCATAAGTAGACAGACAGATGATCACTAAAGTGGATATTGAAGGTAGTGAATTGATCTGATACATAAAATGGTCCAGATTAATGGGCTTATCGGTATTAAGAGTTTGTGAGGAGTCGGGAGTTCCTCCACCTCAAGGTCGGGATTGTAATATATCGCCTATTGACAGATTATATGTAAAACTCGCTTATGTATGTAAAACTTGCTTATAAAAATCACTTACAAATGATATAAAATGGGTTTTAAAATGGAGAAATTCTAAGAAGCAAAGCTTGATGGCAAATGAACCATCCTAAGTAACCAAACAATGTGTTGAACTTTAATACAGAATGATAGAAAATAACATATTCAGTACATTTAAGGGAACAACACCTACCAAAGACAGTAGGGAGTAAGCTGTCTGCAAACATAATTGTAGCAGCAACTGCATTCATGAGAAATAGATAGTTATGGCTGGAGCTCATGGGAAAGGGAGGATAAGAAACCAGATGCACAACAGACCATGGGAAGCAAGGTTAAACCACATGTCAGAAGAAACTGAGGCAAAGTTGAAACTGTAGAACAACACATTCCAGAAGGTTGACATGTGATGGGAGATGGAAAGATTGGGAAACCACTCAGCAGCCAGTCTGATAAGGATCTACGAATCAATGAAGCTCCACTGATAAGCTGTAGGTCAACCGGTGGTCATAAAAGTTTTGTAGGAGGGTCGCACACCTCAAAAAACTGTATAACTGTGCATGTAGAAAACCTTGTACTTTGAAGATTAATCAGAACCCTTCCCCTGCATATGTTTGAATAAAGATCGGTTAAACCGAGGTTTCATAGAAACATAGAAACATAGAAAATAGGTGCATGAGTAGGCCATTCGGCCCTTCGAGCCTGCACCACCATTCAATAAGATCATGGCTGATCATTCCCTCAATACCCCTTTCCTGCTTTCTCTCCATACCCCTTGATCCCCTTAGCCGTAAGGGCCATATCTTAACTCCTTCTTGAATATATCCAATGAACTGGTATCAACAACTCTTTGCGGTAGGGAAACTTGCGCAAAACATAAAAACAGATAGTGAAAGCTTTTACCAATATATAAAACGGAAGAGAGTGACTAAAGTAAATGTTGGTCCCTTAGAAGATGAGAAGGGGGATTTAATAATGGGAAATGTGGAAATGGCTGAGACCTTAAACAATTATTTTGCTTCGGTCTTCACAGTCGAAGACACAAAACCATGCCAAAAATTGCTGGTCACAGGAATGTGGGAAGGGAGGACCTTGAGACAATCACTATCACTAGGGGGGTAGTGCTAGACAGGCTAATGGGACTCAAGGTAGACAAGTACCCTGGTCCTGATGAAATGCATCCCAGGGTATAAAAAGAGATGGCGGAAATTATAGCAGATGCATTCGTTATAATCTACAAAAATTCTCTGGACTCTGCAAGGTACCAGCGGATTGGAAAGCAGCTAATGTAACGCCTCTGTTTAAAAAAGGGGGCAGACAAAAGGCAGGTAACTATAGGCCGGTTAGTTTAACATCTGTAGTGGGGAAAATGCTTGAAGCTATCACAAGGAAGAAATAGCGGGACATCTAGATAGGAATAGTGCAATCAAGCAGATGCAACATGGATTCATGAAGGAGAAATCATGTTAAACTAATTTACTGGAATTCTTTGAGGATATAACGAGCATGGTGGATAGAGGTGTACCGATGGATGTGGTGTATTTAGATTTCCAAAAGACATTCAATAAGGTGCCACACAAAAGGTTACTGCAGAAGATAAAGGTACGCAGAGTCCGAGGAAATGTATTAGCATGTATCGAGAATTGGCTGGCTAACAGAAAGCAGAGAGTCGGGATAAATGGGTCCTTTTCGGGTTGGAAATCAGTGGTTATTGGTGTGCCACAGGGATCGGTGCTGGGCCACAACTGTTTACAATATACATAGATGACCTGGAAGAGGGGAAAGAGTGTAGTGTAACAAAATTTGCAGATGGCACAAAGATTAGTGGGAAAGCGGGTTGTGTAGAGGACACAGAGGCTGCAAAGAGATTTAGATAGGTTAAGCGAATGGGCTAAGGTTTGGTAGATGGAATACAATGTCGGAAAATGTGAGGTCATCTACCTTGGAAAAAAAACAGTAAAAGGGAATATTATTTGAATGGGGAGAAATTACAACATGCTGTGGTGCAGAGGGACCTGGGGGTCCTTGTGCATGAATCCCAAAAAGTTAGTTTGCAGGTGCAGCAGGTGATCAGGAAGGCGAATGCAATGTTGGCCTTCATTGCGAGAGGGATGGAGTACAAAAGCAGGGAGGTCCTGCTGCAACTGTATAGGGTATTGGTGAGGCCGCACCTGGAGTACTGCATGCAGTTTTGGTCATCTTACTTAAGGAAGAATATACTAGCTTTGGAGGAGGTACAGAGACGATTCACTAGACTGATTCCGGAGATGAGGGGGTTACCTTATGATGATAGATTGAGTAGACTGGGTCTTTACTCGTTGGAGTTCAAAAGGATGAGGGTTGATCTTATAGAAACATTTAAAATAATGAAAGGGATAGACAAGATAGAGGCAGAGAGGTTGTTTCCACTGGTCGGGGAGACTGGAACTAGGGGGCACAACCTCAAAATACAGGGGATACAATTTAAAACTGAGTTGAGAAGCAATTTCTTCTCCCAGAGGGTTGTGAATCTGTGGAATTCTCTGCCCAAGGAAGCAGTTGAGGCTAGCTCATTGAATGTATTCAAATCACAGATAGATAGATTTTTAACCAATAAGGGAATTAAGGGTTATGGGGAGCAGGCGGGTAAGTGGAGCTGAGTCCTCAGCCAGATCAGCCATGATCTTTTTGAATGGCGGAGCAGGCTCGAGGGGTTAGATGGCCTACTCCTGTTCCTAATTCATATGTTCTTATGTTCTTACAATTCCATTGGTTGACAACTCTCTGAGTGATGTAGTTTATCCTTATCTCAGTCCTAAATGGCCTACCCCTTATCCTAAGACCGTATCCCCTGGTTCTGGACTTCCCCAACATCGGGAACATTCTTCCTGCATCTAACCTGTCCAGTCCCGTCAGAATCTTATACGTTTCTATGAGATCTCCTCTCATCCTTCTAAACTCCAGTGAATAAAGGCCCAATTGATCCAGTCTCTCCTCATATGACAGTCCAGCCTTCCCTGGAATCAGTCTGGTGAACCTTTGCTGCACTCCTTCAATAGCAAGAAGGTCCTTCCTCAGATTGGGAGACCAAAACTGAACACAATATTCCAGGTGAGGCCTCAATAAAGTCCTATACAACTGCAGTAAGGCCTCCCTGCTCCTATACTCAAATCCCCTAGCTATGAAGGCCAACATACCATTTGCCTCTTCACAGCCTGCTGTACCTGCATGCCCACTTTCAAAGACTAATGAATCATGACACCCAGGTCTCGTTGCACCTCCCTTTTTCCTAATCTGCCGGCATCCAGATAATATTCTGTCTTCATGTTTTTGCCCCCAAAATGGATAACCTCACATTTATCCACATTATACTGCATCTGCCATGCATTTTCCCACTCACCTAACCTGTCCAAGTCACCCTGCAGCCTCTTAGCATCCTCCTCACAGCTCATACCGCCACCCAGTTTAGTGTCATCCGCAAACTTGGAGATATTACACTCAATTCCTTCATCTAAATCGTTAATGTATATTGTAAAGAGCTGGGGTCCCAGCACTGAGCCCTGCGGCACTCCACTTTTGATTCCAACATTTTCCCCACTACTGATGTCAGGCTAACCGATCTATAATTACCCGTTTTCTCTCTCCCTCCTTTTTTAAAAAGTGGTGTTACATTAGCTATCCTCCAGTCCATAGGAACTGATCCAGAGTCGATAGACTGTTGGAAAATGATCACCAATGCATCCTTTATTTCTAGGGCCACTTCCTTAAGCACTCTGGGATGCAGACTATCAGGTCCCGGGGATTTATCCGCCTTGAATCCCATCAATTTCCCTAACACAATTTCCCGCCTAATAAGGATATCCTTCAGTTCCTCCTTCTCACTAGACCTAATGTCCCCTCGTACATTTGGAAGGTTATTTGTGTCTTCCTTCGTGAAGACAGAACCGATGTATTTGTTCAATTGGTCTCCCATTTCTTTGCTCCCCATTATAAAATAACCTGAATCCGACTGCAAGGGACCGACGTTGGTCTTCAGTAATCTTTATCTCTTCACATATTTATAGAAGTTTTTGCAGTCAGTTTTTATGTTCCCAGCAAGCTTCCTCTCGTACTCTATTTCCCCCTCTTAATTAAACCCTTAGTCTTCCTCTGTTGAATTCTAAATTTCTCCCAGTCCTCAGGTCTGTTGCTTTTTCTAGCCTAATTATATACCGCTTCCTTGGATCTGATACTATCCTTAATTTCCCTTGTTAGCCATAGTTGAGCCACCTTCCCCGTTTTATTTTTACTCCAGACAGGGATGTACAATTGCTGAAGTTCATCCATGTGATCTTTAAATGTTTGCCATTGCTTCCACCGTCAACCCTTTAAGTATCCTTTGCCAGTCTATTCTAGCCAATTCATACCTCATACTGTCGAAGTTACCTTTCCTTAAGTTCAGGATCCTAGTTTCCGAATTAACTGTGTCACTCTCCAACTTAATAAACAATTCTACCATGTTATGGTCACTCTTCCCCAAGGGCCTCACACAACAAGATTGCTAATTAGTCCCTTCTCATTACACATCACCCAGTCTAGGATGGCCATCTCTCTAGTTGGTTCCTCGACATATTGGTCTCGAAAGCCATCCCTAATACACTCCAGGAAATCCTCCTCCACCGCATTGCTACCAGTTTGGTTAGCCCAATCAATATGTAGATTAAAGTCGCCCATAGTAACTGCTGTACCTTTATTGCACACATCCCTTATTTCTTGTTTGATGCTGTCCCCAACCTCACTACTACTGTTTGATGGTCTGTACACAACTCCCACTAGCGTTTTCTGCCCTTTGGAATTCCGCAGCTCCACCCATATCGATTCCACATCATCCAAGCTAATTTCCTTCCTTACTATTGCATTAATTTCCTCTTTAACCAGCAACGCCAACCCGCCTCCTTTTCCTTTCTGTCTATCCTTCATAAATGCTGAATACTCCTAGATGTTGAGTTCCCAGCCTTGGTCACCCTGGAGCCATGTCTCCGTGATGCCAATTACATCATACCTGTTAACTGCTATCTGCGCAGTTAATTCGTCCACCTTATTCCGAATATGCCTCGCATTGAGGCACAGAGCCCTCAGGCTTGTCTTTTTAACACACTTTTTCCCTTTAGAATTTTGCTGTAAAATGTGGCCCTTTTTGTTTTTTGCCTTGGGTTTCTCTGCCCTCCACTTTTACTATTCTCCTTTCTATCTTTTGCTTCTGACTCTATTTTATTGCCCTCTGTCTCCCTGCATAGGTTCCCATCACCCTGCCATATTAGTTTAACTCCTCCCCAACAGCACTAGCAAACACTCCCCCTAGGATATTGGTTCCGGTCCTGCCCAGGTGCAGACCGTCCGGTTTGTACTGGTCCCACCTCCCCCAGAACTGGTTCCAATGCCCCAGGAATTTGAATCCCTCCCTTCTGCACCACTGCTCAAGCCACGTATTCATCTGAGCTATCCTGCGATTCCTACTCTGACTAGCACGTGGCACTGGTAGCAATCCTGAGATTACTACTTTTGAGGTCCTACTTTTTAATTTAACTCCTAGCTCCCTAAATTTGTCTCGTAGGACCTTATCCCGTTTTTTACCTATATTGTTGGTACCTATATGCACCACAACAACTGACTGTTCACCCTCCCTTTTCAGAATGTCCTGCACCCACTCTGAGACATCCTTGACCCTTGAACCAGGGAGGCAACATACCATCCTGGAGTCTCGGTTGTGGCCACAGAAATGCCTATCTATTCCCCTTAAAATTGAATCCCCTATCACTATAGCTTTCCCACTCTTTTTCCTGCCCTCCTGTGCAGCAGAGCCAGCCATGGTGCCATGAACTTGGCTGCTGCTGCTCTCCCCTGATGAGTCATCCCCCTCAACAGTACTCAAAGTGATGTATCAGTTTTGCAGGGGGATGACCACAGGGGATACCTGCACTACCTTCCTTGCACTGCTCTTCCTGTTGGTCTTCTGTTCCCTATCTGGCTGTGGACCCTTTACCTGCAGTAAGATCAACTCACTAAATGTGCTACTCACGTCATTCTCAGCATCGTGCATGCTCCAGAGTGAATCCACCCGCAGCTCCAGCTCCGCAATGCGGTCCGTCAGGAGCTGGAGGCGGATGCACTTTCCGCACACGTAGTCGTCAGGGACACCGGAAGCATCCCTGACTTCCCACATAGTACAGGAGGAGCATAACACGTGTCCAAGCTCTCCTGCCATGACTTAACCCTTAGATTAACCTAATTGGGGAACAACAATGTTAAAGTGTTACTTACTGATAAAGAAAAGAAAAAGAAAAGAAAAACTGCTAACCAATCACCAGCCAATCACTTATCTCCTTGGCTGTGACGTAACCTTTCAATTTCTTTTTACTTCTTTTTTGGCTCCCTGCTGCAGCTGCACAAGCACACCTCACCAATGAACTCCTGCCTCCACGAACTCCCCGGACTCCTCGCTCACGGGCCTTTATAGGCTTCTGGCTCCTCAATCTCCCGCCTCACCAGCGAACTCCCGCCTCCATGAACTCCCCGGACTCCTCGCTCACGGGCCTTTATAGGCCTCTGACTCCTCGACCTCCCCCCTCAGCAGCGAACTCCCACCTCCACGAATTCCCCGGACTCCTCGCTCACGGGCCTGTATATGTCTCTGGCTCCTCAATCTCCCGCCTCACCAGCGAACTCCCGCCTACATGAACTCCCCGGACTCCTCGCTCACGGGCCTTTATAGGCCTCTGACTCCTAGACCTCCCCCCTCAGCAGCGAACTCCCACCTCCACGAATTCCCCGGACTCCTCGCTCACGGGCCTGTATATGTCTCTGGCTCCTCAATCTCCCGCCTCACCAGCGAACTCCCGCCTCCATGAACTCCCCGGACTCCTCGCTCACGGGCCTTTATAGGCCTCTGACTCCTCGACCTCCCTCCTCACCAGCGAACTCCCGCTTCTACGAACTCCCCAGACTCCTCTCTCACAGGCCTTTATAGGCCTCTGGCTCCTCGATCTCCCACCTCACCAGCGAACTCCTGCCTCCACTGAGTGATTCCGTGGTCGCTATACGGGCGGGTGTCGATCCCTTATTTCAGGGGATTCACCTTGAAGAAGAGAAATCTTTTTTACCCCAACAATATAATTTTCTATATGGACTGTAATTGTGTATATTAAATAAAATTAGCTTTCTGATCTCAAACTACACAATTTCAAATAGATTTAAGACATCGCTGTTTATTCCTCTTCTGTAGTACTGTGTGAGACAAGAAAGTTGAGTCATTGTTGAAGGAAGGTAAGAGAGGGTTGTCTTGTACATGAGTCAATATGGTGAATTGTACTGTATCTCGCTCCACCTGGCTCACTTTACACTCCTGTCTGGTCTCTCAAGTGCCAGTCTCTCACTTTTATCTCCTACTGTGTTGATGGAAAATGGTGGATTTACATGGAATAATCAGCATCTGCACATGGAGGAGCTACAATGGCATCTGGAACACTCTACAAAGAAGAGGAAATTTGATTGTAATGCATGTGCTGACTGCTCCATGCTTGCTGCCATTCCTCACCAATTCAGTTGGATATTGGGAACCAGTGGGAGGGCAGCAGCAGACTGGGATCTGGAAAGGTGATAACGTAGTCACGTAATAATTATTGGTCCAGCTCAGCATCAAATTCCCAAGCCTATCCGTTGCATACATCAGGAAACCCCACACATGCATGGAATAGCGAGTCACTGATTTTGGAGTCGGCCTACATGGAGACTGGAACCAAATGGTGCTAATTTGGAGAGGCTGGTACATGTTGGTTGGTTTGACATTGCTCTCCTGAGACCCATACTAAATAGTAAAGGGGCCTTGCTTGAGGAATTGAGTTGAGAACATAAAGATAGGCTAAAAGTGTACCTGAGAATTTTAATCTGGATCTATTTGGTATCAAAGGGAAAAAATATGCCTCAACCATTACCTGGGGGTTCTTGTGCATGAAACACAAAAAGTTAGTGTGCAGGTACAGCAAGTAATCAGGAAGGCAAATGAAATGTTGGCCTTTATTGCAAGGGGGATAGAGTATAAAAGCAGAGAAGTCCTGCTACAACTGTATAGGGTATTGGTGAGGTCACAACTGGAGTACTGAGTACAGTTTTGGTCTCCGTACTTAAGGAAGGATATACTTGCATTGGAGGCTGTTAAGAGAAAGTTCACGAGGTTGATTCCGGAGATGAGGGGGTTGATTATGAGGATAGGTTGAGTAGGTTGGGCCTATATACATTGGAATTCAGAAGAATGTGAAGTGATCTTATTGAAACTTATAAGATAATGAGGGGGCTCAAAAAGGTGGATGCAGAGAGGATATTTCCACTCATAGGGAAGCTAAAACTAGGGGACATAGTCCTAGAATAAGTGGCCACCCATTTAAAACTGAGACGAGGAGGAATTTCTTCTCTCAGAGGGTTGTAAATCTAAGGAATTCTCTGCCCCAGAGAACTGTGGAGGCTGGGTCATTCAATATATTTAAGGCGGAGATAGACAGATTTTTGAGTGATAAGGGAATAAGGGTTATGGGGAGTGGGCAAGGAAGTGGAGCTGAGTCCATGATCAGATCAGCCATGATCTTATTGAGTGGCGGAGCAGGCTCGAGGGGCCAAATGGCCTATTCCTGTTCCTATCTTTTATGTTCTTATTACGCTTCAATGCTGTGTGATTTGCTTTTTGTGTAATACTCTTAAAGATCACATTAAATTCCTCCTACCACTACCATCCCAACCTTGAACCAACAGTACTTTACTTTAATGTTAAATACCTCAAAATGCTCTCTCCAGCCACAAAGTTAGAAAGGACCAAATCGATAATTCTGCTGGTGTTTTTCACAGTTCAAGAGGACAGAGTACACCTATTTCACAGACCCATCATTACACTTCACCAATAGCCCATTAATAACACTGACACTTTTATTTAGCTAGAAATGTTGTGTAACTTAGGTTTTCAAAACCAATGTATTAATTTTAAATGGTGCAAAGTGTTTCAAAATCCATTGTCACCTGACCACTTACAACTACTATTGCTAAGTGTGTGAACAGGGGTGGGCACAGCGATGAGGTCATTGATTGTGTCTGTACCTACAAACTGTTTTTTTCTCAAAAAACAAGAGATTTTGGAATTGGCTATTCCATTTATCCCATTGGAAACTTCCCCAAACAATGGTGGTTTGTTTAATTGTGAAATATTGTTTTTCCTCCCCACCCTCGCAAGTCAACCCTTTTAAAACATAAGGAGCTAAAAATTCGTTATAGCCCAGTTTGAGGAGGTGACACCACCTGGTCAATAACTTTAGCGCCGGGCGATGTTTACCGCCTCCAACCGGGGTATTGTTTTTTTTTAGCATCCCAAGAGGGGAGTGGAGTGTTCCACGCCCTTCTAATGGCGCTAACCCCGATTTTTAGATCGCTATCGTGAGAGCGCTGCAGAAGATCTGGCGCGAGGAAACCGGCATCCTAGCGCCGAAAGGGGAGGTCAGATGGATCACTTGAAAAGTGAAAGAAAATGCAAAGGAGATTAGCAACAGTGTTGAACACCTAAGAGAGATAAATTAGTACAAATAAATACCATTTTAAACACTCACCAGCTCACCCGCAGAAATATAGCCCAGGCAGCTTCTTCGGGACGCCTGCTTTCCCTGTCAGCATTAGTGCCAGGCGTGACAGCAGACGAAAACATTCAGGGCTAAAAATTTGTTTGCTTAGCGCCGCCCGTTAGTGCCCGATTGGGGCGGTAACGGGCCACTGAGCTCTTACCGACCGCACACCGTACTGGCAGCGTCTCCCGTGACCTTCAGTGGAGGTTTACCAGTGGCACTAAAAGTTAGCGCTACGCATTCTAGCGCAACCCATTTGGTGATGTCAATGAGTGTGAAAGGCCCCCTTAGCGCTGCGGTCGCAAAATTGAATGCTTTCGCCTGCCATAGCATCTAGCGTCAATTCCGACAGGGAAAGCAGTCGTCCCGAAGAACGATGTCGTGAATAGCATGTTTAGTGAGTTGGCCACATGGCAGTAAAGGGTATACAGCCAGATAGGGAATGGGTGACCAACAGGAAGAGCAGTGGAAGGAAGGTAGTGCAGGGGTCCCCTGCAGTCATCCCCCTGTAAAACAGATACACCGCTTTGGGTACTGTTGAGGGGGATGTCTCAACAGGGGAGAGCAGCAGCAGGCAAGTTCATGGCACCGTGGGTGGCTCTGCTGCACAGGAGGGCAGGAAAAAGAATGGGAGAGCTATAGAGGTAGGGGATTCTATTGTAAGGGGAATAGACAGACATTTCTGCGGCCGCAATCGAGACTCCAGGATGGTATGTTGCCTCCCTGGTGCAAGGGTCAAGGATGTCTCGGAGCAGCTGCAGGACATTTTGAAGGGGGAGGGTGAACAGTCAGTTGTCGTGTTGCATATAGGTACCAATAATATAGGTAAAAAACGGGATCAGGTCCTACAAGACAAATTTAGGGAGCTAGGAGCTAAATTAAAAAGTAGGACCTCAAAAGTAGTAATCTCAGGATTGCTACCAGTGCCACGTGCTAGTCAGAGTAGGAATCGCAGGATAGCTCAGATGAATACGTGGCTTGAGGAGTGGTGCACAAGGGAGGGATTCAAATTCCTGGGACAATGGAACCGGTTCTGGGGGAGGTGGTGTCGAAATCTCGACTCTCAATTTAACTAAAAAAAATATGAAACTCTGACACAAACAGCTCGGTAGATGTCCCTTTAATAGTTTTACTTGCTGCAAAGAAAAGTCTCACTAAGTCAAAAGCTCAGCGAAGGCTCTTCAGAGGTATAAAATCACATTATCTTTATACAGAAGAACAAACAAAGAAATTATGGTTCCATCACGTGTATCAGATCTGCCCTTGCGGTCAGCAAATACAGATAAGGAGTTCTTCAATCACTTAATTAACATTACATCCTTGTTTTAATTCTCCACATATCTATACAGCCTTTATCTAATACTTCTAAGATTTAGCACAGCAACAGTTATTAGCTTCTAACAGGACATTCTTTCTGTTAAGGAGGGTAAATTCAAGGTTCCCTCACTCACACAGATGGCTCCTGCCTTTCTTTAATTAGCTATCAGTCAAAGGTTAGTATGTTTATGCAGAAACAGGCTGTCTGCTGCAGGGGCTTCTGGGAGAACCGAGACTTAATTTGTTTTATTACTAAAGGGTACATTAAACAGAAAATGTAACTCAGAAAGTAAATTTCCACATTCCCCCCTTTTGTCCTTTACAAAGACAACTTAATCCATTTCCACACAAGAACCTTCAGTAGCTGTTGTTACCATCACCCCAGCAATGGTCTCGGTTGGTAATGTTGTTTCTCCCGACCTGGCGCAGCAGCATTTAACTAATACAAAAGGTATAGGTCAAAGATTATCAGCAAGAATATGACCAGTCCCCATAGTCCATACAGTTCCTTAGACATTCCTCCTTGTCGGGTGCCCTTTTGCAATGGGACGCATGGATCCATGTTGGTCTTTCTTTTACCTTGATTGCAGTATTAGTTGTCAGCAAGACCTGGTAAGGTCCTTCAAATCTTGGTTGTAGACTGCTTTTTCCTTTAAAGATTTTGACATAAACGAATTGTCCGGGCTCCAGATTATGACACTTCCCTTCTGCTGGTTCGACTTGGGCTTCTTTTACCTGTGAATGAAAGCTGGAAATACATTTGGTTAGTGCGATACAATAATTCAACATATTTTCTTCCATTTTATGGATGTCCATTTGTTTTGCCGTAAACGGTGTAGTAAAAGGCATTCGTTGGGGATGTCCCTTAACTATCTCATGTGGTGACAGGCCTGTTGTTCTGTTAGTTGCAGATCGCATCTTTCAACAAGGCTAAGGGCAGCAGTTCTGTCCATTTCAGTCCAGTATCATTGCATAATTTTGCCAGCTTATTTTTAAGCATTCCATTATATCTTTCAACAAGTCTGGCTGATTGTGGATGATAACTGCAATGAAAACGTTGGTTGATCTGTAAAGCTTTACATATTTCTTTTATAACAGTTCCCGTGAAATGTGACCCATTATCACTAGAAAGCTTAGGTGGAATTCCGAAGCACGGTATGATTTCTTTTAACAAATATTTAGCAACAGTAGTGGCATCGCCCGTTTTACATGGAGAGGCTTCAATCCATCTAGAGAACACAGCTACAATAACTAATACATACTTAAATCCCATACACATAGGTAATTCAATAAAATCCATTTGTAAATGTACAAAAGGCCCCATTGGATTTGGGTGGGAGGCAGATTCTACTTTTTCCGTTTTACCCGGATTCATTGTCTGACAGGTAACACAATTTTCACAGATTTGTTTTGCAATTGCCGAAATACCTGGTGCATACCAAGTTGCCAAATATAATCTGCCATCCTCCCTTTGCCCGCATGTGTGAATGTATGAACACATCGGGCAATCCATGGAAGTAAGGATTTGGGTGCCACCAGACGGCCGTCATGGTAAACCCATATTCCTTCTGAATTTTTATAACATTGATCCTTTGTCCAGGTCAACACCTCCTCCGTACTGGCTTGCGACTGAAAGGCCAGCACATCATTAATAGTAGGTGGCGGATCTGAGCAATAATTTTTTCTTAGTGGAAACAATGACACCTCTGCATCCCCCTTTCTGACAGAGCTGCTGACTTAGCTGCATTGTCAGCTCTGTCATTTCTAAGTGCTATTTCATTCAACTGGCCCGTATGTGCCTGCATTTGATAATGGAAAGTTTTGAGCAGCATTGAATGGCTCGCAAAAGATTTTCTACTTGTTCTGCATTTTTAATGGTGGTTCCTGAAGAAGTCAGGTATCCGCAAATTTTCCAAATTTTTCCATAGTCATGCGTTACCCCAAAGGCATACCTGAACTGTTTGTCCTTCAGCCAGAATACAGGCTCGAGTTAATGCAAATAATTCGGCTTGTTGGGCTGTAAAGGAATCTGGAAGAGAAGCTGTTTCGACAACATCAAACTGGGTTACAACTGCATAAGCTGCTTTAGGTTGGCCCCTATCATCTCGTAAGGCTGATCCGTCAACATAGTATACTAGATCAGGGTTACATATTGGTATATCTGTTAAGTCAATATGTGGTTTAGTTACTAATTCGGTTACTATTTCGCATGAATGGGGATCGCCGTCTTCTTCCGGGAGTAAAGTGGTTGGATTTATGGTAGTACATCTTTTAATGATAAGGTTTGGATTTGATAACAGTTCAACTTCATATTTAGTGGTTCTTGCAGAAGTTAGGTGTTGAGTGGCACATTTAGTAAGCAAAATCTCGACAGAGTGTGGGACATACAAAATAGTCTGATGATTTAGAGTTATTGTCTGAGCCTGTTGTATAGCGTAATAAACTGCTGCCAAAGAGGGAAGACATCCTGGTAGTCCGCGTGCCACTGGATCTAGTTGGGTACTAAAATACGCTACTGGTCGCTGTCTGTCTCCATGTAACTGAGTCAGAACAGATTGTGCAAAACCCGATTTGTGATGGACAAATAAGTTGAATGGCTTAGTGTAATCCGGTAATCCCAGTGCCGGTGCTGAAGTGAGGGACTGTTTAAGATTCTGGAAAGCAATCTGGGATACCTCATTCCAAATCAACTTCTCCGGTAGTGAGCGCATGGACATGTCTAACAATGGTCTAACGAGTTCGGAATAATTCATAATCCATTGCCTGCAACATCCTGACATGCCGAGGAAATGTTTCATTTCTCTCTTGGTTAATGGCAGTGAAGCAGAGCAGATTGCTTTTACTCTGTCTTGTGTCAATTGTCTCGTATCTCTGACTAATTCGTGTCCTAGATACTGAACCCCTTCTGAGACAAATTGTAACTTCGCCTTTAACACTTTGTGTCCTTTCGAGACTAAGGCTTTTAATAACACAAGAGAATCTGTCTCGTAGGCTAATTTGAAGGGTGAGGTGAGCAATAAGTCATCAACATACTGTACAAGTGTAGAACCTGCCGGTAAAATTACATCTTCCAGATCCTTCTTTAAACATTGTGAAAATATAGTAGGACTTTCGGTAAATCCCTGTGGGAGTCTTGTCCACATATATTGACATCCTTTATACATGAAGGCAAACAGGAATTGGGACTCTGGGTGAATGGGTATTGAGAAAAATGCTGAACATAGATCAATCACTGTATAATACGTTGAGGTTGCCAGAATACTGGTAAGTATAGTCGCAGGATTAGGCACCACTGGATAAGTTAGGAATACAGATTCATTCACAGCTCGGAGGTCTTGGACAAATCTCCATTTGCCGCTATTGGACTTTTGAACTAGAAAAATCGGTGTGTTACAAGGACTTCTAGTTGGAACTATTATTCCCTGGGCCAGCAGAGATGTAATGACTGGCTCGATATCCTGTTCTGCAGCTGGAGACAAGGGATACTGGGGTTTCTTAGGAAGCGGCACGGTCGAATTGATCGCTACCTTATATGGCTGTGTGGTCAGCATTTTTCCCACTTCATTAGAGTGTGTTGCCCATAGGTGCTCTGGGACTTTAGCAAGAAGTTCTGCTGTTTCTTGTTGCAATGGAAAGCTAGTAACCGGAAGTATCTTTTCTTCTAAGATAACAGCGAAATATATTTTACTATTCAACTTGACAGAATAGCCTTCCCTTCCTTCATGCTGCCCCAGAATTCCATTAAGTGTGTGCCATTTCTTTTGTACTGGAGTTCCTTGCATTCTCTTAACCATTCGCCCTAAATCCTGGGGTTTATATGTGCCTGCAACCACTAGGGTGCAGTGTGGACTGCTACTTTTAACCTTAAACAAGGTCTGATTGTAGGAGGATAATTCTACTCCTGCTGCTATTCCTTCGGGTCCGATAAAAATTTGTTCGATCATCAATCGAGATTTACGGTGCAGGAATGGTTGATAAAAGATTTGTGTTGCAGCGTCTGATTCAGTTTTATCATAATACGCCATACAGTATAATGTTTCGTGCCAATTTCCCAAGTTTTGAGATTTGAGATAGTCTGTGATTAACCTTGTCACACACCAATATGAACCAACGAAATAGGATAGGGTTTTGCTCAGTGTAGGGTCCAAACTTTTCCAGGCATACAATATAGGTGTTGTGGGTTGAAGTAATGGGTATGCGCCACATTTACCTATGGGAACTCGAACTTCCATACCGGTTGGAGAACAGAGGTTAGTGGCATTCATTTTGCATAACAGGTCACGTCCACATAGATTTACAGGAACTTCATTAGAAAATAGGAATGAATGACTATCTTCATAATCCTCAAATTGTACATTGACAGGGTTGGAGAAAAACATTTGATGAACATGTCCAGATAGTCCTGTCACTGAAGTTTGATTAGTGGAAATGGGAATTCCCTGTGTATCTTCTCTCGAGAGGACCGAATAGGTGGCACCAGTATCCACTAGGAATGGAATATCCTTTCCTTGTATTCGTATTTTTACTTCCGGTTCTCCCATGGCATTTAAAGAAACGACGGATAGTTGTTTACTTGTAGCACTTGGATTTGGGATGGGGCGTCATTGGTTATTATACGGATGATTTGATCTTTGGCCGAATTGATTTTGATTCTGTGATCCAAATGGATTTTGAACAGAGAAATTAGTCTGAGGTCTAGTATGTACCTGGGCTTGGGTCGCATACGGGTTAGGTCCTGGAGGTGGAGGGGGTGGTCTATTACCAGCCTGTTGAGTCCAATCATAATTTGGTTGTTGCTGTTTTGACGGGCAATTTCTAGTCCAGTGTCCCATCTGACCACAATGGTAACAGGTGTCATATTGCTCTCGGCCTACACCTCCTCTCTCTCTTCCCCTGAATTTTCCTCCTCTGCCTCGTCCTCTACCCTGTGGAGGGCAGTAGGAGGGTATCACCGGGGCGGGTGTTATTGGAACTGCTTGTTCCATAAACACAGTGACCTTGCCTTTAGATTCTCTATTTCGATCTTGAATGACTTTTAACATAGATACAACCTTGGGTAGCTTTTCCTGACGCCATCCGAGACAAACTAATTTAAAGGGATCTCTAAGTTCGGCTCGTAGTCCATTTACAACGGCGCTAATCATGGGAGAGTCTAATTCTTCTACTTTCATGCCTGAACATTGGATCATAATTTCTCTCATTCTTTCAACGTAATCCTCAACATCCTCATCCTTTCTTTGGGTAGTTTCCATAATTTTGGACCAATTCATTTTCTTTGGGAACATTTGATGTAGGGCCTCCCAGCATCTCCCCCAGAACCCCTCTTCTGGCGTTTCGTCGGGATCTGCATTGGGAGTTTCTCGATCGGTTTTAAAATCTGTAAATTTTGTCTACAATTTGGCAAATTTAGTGTCCTTTAACCATGCTTTTAGCAAAATTTGACTGGTGTGCCCTTTGGTGATGTTTTACTTGCTCCGGCACCCATTCTGGATGTTTAAGATTTTTCCACAGTTTCTGATCTCACAATCCTTTCGGTCAACAAGTTCTCTACGCCCACTTCGCCTGGCTGTCACATGGCCTAAAAAAGCTCTTAATTCGGGCTCAGTCTGGGTGTTTGAGATATGTTGAAGCGAACCGTAGTTGATCAATCAGTTACTGTTTCTTTTCTTAATCAATTTTTGTTTTTTCGAATCACAATTTTCCCGAGTGACTCTTCCCGTTTCATTAATTGCACTATCGCACAAAAGTACTGAACACAACAGTATAACAAGGACAATTAAGACAAACAACATCCACGCAGGTATACAAATCATAGCCTTAAAGTCTACCTAAACATATAGTCAATTCTCAGTCTGCATTGTACGCCACTACAGACTGAGTCCTTAACTTATCTAAAATAGTCCTATCCCACAAGGACCCTGATCCTATCCCACAAGGATCACCTCTTTCGATCGACAGCGCTCTTTTACCTTAAACTAATGAAAATCTCCCGAGACTCTTTCCAGATCGGATATTTCAGGATCAGATCCCTTCTGCCCACAAGCTGAGAAGGAAATGATTATAAAATAACTTTAGCTCTTAAATGTCGAGTCCCGTAGATCGCAGTACCTCCACTGTGGACAACAGATTACATCTGCGGTTCAACAGTAAAGAGACCCTTTGTGAGCAAAAGGCTTACCTTATTCTGGCCAGTTAAGCCCTTCACTGAAGAGGCAGTATGTCCGCATCCGTTTACTCACAGAATAGAGGGTAAGCGATCTCAGTGGAACCTCCAAGAAGTAACTGTCGAAATCTCGACTCTCAATTTAACTAAAAAAAATATGAAACTCTGACACAAACAGCTCGGTAGATGTCCCTTTAATAGTTTTACTTGCTGCAAAGAAAAGTCTCACTAAGTCAAAGGCTCAGCGAAGACTTCTTCAGAGGTATAAAATCACATTATCTTTATACAGGAGAACAAACAAAGAAATTATGGTTCCATCACGTGTATCAGTTCTGTCCTTGCAGTCAGCAAATACAGATAAGGAGTTCTTCAATCACTTAATTAACATTACATCCTTGTTTTAATTCTCCACATATCTATACAGCCTTTATCTAATACTTCTAAGGTTTAGCACAGCAACAGTTATTAGTTTCTAACAGGACAGTCTTTCTGTTAGGGAGGGTAAATTCAAGGTTCCCTCGCTCACACAGATGGCTCCTGCCTTTCTTTAATTAGTTATCAGTCAAGGTTAGTATGTTTATGCAGAAACAGGCTGTCTGCTGCAGGGGCTTCTGGGAGAACCGAGACTCCATTTTGTTTTATTACAAAAGGTTACATTAAACAGAAAATGTAACTTAGGAAGTAAATTTCCACAGTGGGACCAGTACAAACCGGACGGTCTGCACCTGGGCAGGACCAGAACCAATGTACTAGGGGGAGTGTTTGCTAGTGCTGTTGGGGAGGGGTTAAACTAATATGGCAGGGGGATGGGAACCTATTCAGGGAGACAGAGGAAAGTAGAATGGCGTCAGAAGCAAAAGATAGAAAGAAGAAAAGTAAAATGGAGGGCAGAGAAACCCAAGGCAAAAAACAAAAAGGGCCACATTACACCAAAATTCTAAAGGGGCAAAGGGTGTTAAAAAGATAAGCCTGAAGGCTCTGTGCCTCAATTCGAGGAGTATTCGGAATAAGGTGGATGAATTAACTGCGCGGATGGCAGTTAACGGACATGATGTAATTGGCATCACGGAGACATGGTTCCAAGTTGATGAAGGCTGGGTACTCATCATCCAGGGATATTCAACAGTTAGGAAGGATAGACAGAAAGGAAAAGGAGGCGGGGTGGCGTTGCTGGTTAAAGAGGAAATTAATGCAATAGTAAGGTAGTACATTAGCTTGGATGATGTGGAATCGGTATTGGTGGAGCTACGGATTACCAAAGGGCAGAAAACGCTCGTGGGAGTTGTGTACAGACCACCAAACAGTAGTAGTGAGGATGGGGACAGCATCAAACAAGAAATTAGGGATGCGTGCAATAAAGGTACAGCAGTTATCATAGGCGACTTTAATCCACATATTGATTGGGCAAACCAAACTGGTAGCAATGCGGTGGAGGAGGATTTCCTGGAAATGTATTAGGGATGGTTTTCTGGACCAATATGTCGAGGAACCAACTAAAGGGCTGGCCATCCTAGACTGGGTGATGTGTAATGAGAAAGGACTCATTAACAATCTTGTTGTGCGAAGCCCCTTGGGGAAGAGTGACCATAATATGGTAGAATTCTTTATTAAGATGAAGAGTGACACAGTTAATTCAGAGACTAGGGTCCTGAACTTAAGGAAAGGTAACTTCGATGGTATGAGACGTGAATTGGCTAGAATAAACTGGCAAGTGATACTTAGAGGGTTGATGGTGGATAGGCAATGGCAAACATTTAAAGATCACATGGATGAACTTCACAGTTGTACATCCCTGTCTGGAGAAAAAATAAAATGGGAAGGTGGCTCAATCGTGGCTCACAAGGAAAATTAAGGATAGTGTTAATTCCAAGGAAAAGGCATATAAATTGGCCAGAAAAAGCAACAAACCTGAGGACTGGGAGAATTTGATAATACAGCAGAGGAGGACAAAGGGTTTAATTAGGAGGGGGAAAATAGAGTATGAGAGGAAGCTTGCTGGGAACATAAAAAGTGACTGCAAAAGCTTATATAGATATGTGAAGAGAAAAAGATTAGTGAATACAAATGTGTGTCCCTTGCAGTCAGATTCAGGTGAATTTATAATGGGGAACAAAGAAATGGTGGACCAGTTAAACAAATACTTTGGTTCTATCTTCACGAAGAAAGATACAAATAACCTTCCGGAAATACTAAGGGACCGAGGGTCTAGTGAGAAGGAGAAACTGAAGGAAATCCTTTTTAGACGGGAAATTGTGTTAGGGAAATTGATGGGATTGAAGACCGATAAATCCCCAGGGCCTGATAGTCTGCATCCCAGAGTACTTAAGGAAGTAGCCCTAGAAATAGTGGGTGCATTGGTGATTATTTTCCAACAGTATATCGACTGTGGATCAGTTCCTATGGACTGGAGGGTAGCTAATGTAACACCACTTTTTAAGAAAGGAGGGAGAGAGAAAATGGATAATTATAGACCTGTCATCAATAGTGGGGAAAATGTTGGAATCAATTATTAAAGATGAAATAGCAGCGCATTTGGAAAGCAGTGACAGGATCGGTCCAAGTCAGCGTGGATTTATGAAAGGGAAATCATGCTTGACAAATCTTCTAGTTTTTTTTGAGGATGTAACTGGTAGAATGGACAAGGGAGAACCAGTGGATGTGGTGTATTTGGACTTTCAAAAGGCTTTTGACAAGGTCTCACACAAGAGATTGGTGTGCAAAATTAAAGCGCATGGTATTGAGGGTAATATACTGACGTGGTTAGAGAACTGGTTGGCAGACAGGAAGCAGAGAGTCGGGATAAATGGGTCCTTTTCAGAATGGCAGGCAGCGACTAGTGGGGTGCCGCAAGTACTTACAATATATATTAATAATTTAGATGAAGGAATTGAGTGTAATATCTCCAAGTTTACAGATGACACTAAGCTGGGTGGTGGTGTGAGCTGTGAGGAGGACGCTAAGAGGCTGCAGGGTGACTTGGACAGGTTAGGTGAGTGGGCAAAAGCATGGCAGATGCAGCATAATGTGGATAAATGTGAGGTTATTCACTTTGGTGGCAAAAACACGAAGGCAGAATATTATCTGAATGGCGGCAGATTAGGAAAAGTGGAGGTGCAACGAGACCTGGGTATCATGGTGCATCAATCATTGAAAGTTGGCATGCAGGTACAGCAGGCGGTGAAGAAGGCAAATGGTATGTTGGCCTTCATAGTTAGGGAATTTGAGTATAGGAGCGCGGAGGTCTTACTGCAGTTGTACAGGGCCTTAGTGAGGTCTCACCTGGAATATTGTATTCAGTTTTGGTCTCCTAATCTGAGGAAGGACGTTTTTGCTATTGAGGGAGTGCAGCGAAGGTTCACCAGACTGATTCCTGGAATGGCAGGACTGACATATGCGGAGAGACTAGATCGACTGGGCCTGTATTCACTGGAGTTTCGAAGGATGAGAGAGGACCTCATAGAAACATATACAATTCTGATGGGACTGGACTGGTTATATGCAGGAAGAATGATCCCAATGTTGGGGAAGTCCAGAACCGGGGGACATAGTCTAAGGATAAGGGGTAAGCCATTTAGGACTGAGATGAGGAGAAACTTCTTCACTCAGAGAGTTGTTAACCTGTGGAATTCCCTACCGCAGAGAGTTGTTGATGCCAGTTCATTGGATATATTCAAGAGGGAGTTAGATATGGCCCTTATGGCTAAAGGGATCAAGGGGTATGGAGAGAAAGCAAGAAAGGGGTACTGAGGTGAATGATCAGCCATGATCTTATTGAATGGTGTTGCAGGCTCAAAGGGCCGAATGGCCTACTCCTGCACCTATTTTCTATGTTTCTATGTAAGCTGCCAGGAGGGGCGCTTACGGGTGGCACTAAGCAAGCAAATTTTTAGCTCAACGACCGTCTATAATGAAAACAATATTAAGGCGATGTGGTCAATGTATCAATGTATTAGAGATTTATTATAAGTTCCTGGAACTGACTGCTTTAAGAACTTTGCTCATGCTCTGCTTTATTGGCCACAAGGATAAGTTGGCTTCCAATGGCAACAATGTCTGTTTTGTGAGTAAGAGCCAATAAATGTGTGGCACCACTCAATCCTAAATGGATGGGTAAAATGGGTTACATCCTAATATGTTATTCTGCCAGTCAGATTAATCTGGTACAAGTCATAACGAATCATATAAATTATTAGATTAGTCAGTGCTTGACTATGTAGTGGAGCAGAAACGTATTTAATTGCTTTTATGAAAGGTGTGTGTGTGTGTGTGTGTGTCAGTGTGATACAGTGATACATTCTCACAGGAAGGATCCATGCACCAGACCTCAGGCCACGCTCTAAATCCAAGAAAGAAAGACGAGGAACAATAGATATGAATGGGTATAAGAATACACACAAAAGTCTCATTTTTGGATGTGATACTATACCCATTACCCAATGATGTATCATATTAAATTTACATATCTTATTTTATTTAAAAGAAACAAACGTAATGGCATGACAGGCAGTTATTATGCGCTCCTCAGCTTACAAAGTTAATGATGTGAAAGCGTGACATCCGTTTAGTAACTTTGTACAGTCTGCGTGTGTTTGCTACAAGATGTTTAGTGAGTTGAAGATTGACCTCTAGTGTGTAGTTTAAAAAAGAATTAACAGCTATTCCCTCAGACGTGGTTGTGTTGGAATGTTGCCCAAGGTTTGCCAGGCGGACTGATAGTGTATTACTGGTAACTGCGTCTGAAGCTTGAGTAACCTCAGGCAAGATTTCATTATGTCCCAGTTGTAAAGCATCAAGCAGTATTGGTGTCAGGAAGTTTTAGAAATTTTACAGGTGAGACAGCAGGTAACATTTGCATTCTGATTACGGGTGTATCTGGATACAAATGCAGAAGAAATTCCAGGTCAAAGCATTGATAACTACGTAACTATTCTGTTCGAAACTGGAAAGGCACTTTAAAAATAAGTTGCACAGAAATGTTTGAATTTGAATATTAGGATGTATTTGCTCTGCCAGTTTAAGGTTGGTGTAAAGGGAGTTCCACATCTAAGCTGACTCCAGCTTGAAATCCCCTGGAGGAGATACTCTTGCACCACTTTCGTTTGCTACCACATGCAGTGGAAATTCAGTGCAGTGACAAACCTGGTTTGCAAAGCTACCGGATGTTCATTTAGAGAGTGGGGATTCACCCTTCCCTATTCGCTAAAAATTTAACTCTCAAACTTTTAGGAGACAGCTCTGTGCAGACATGCATGTATCCAGGCATGCCCAAAACATTCTCCTAAACAGTACACTTAAAGTTCCAGCATAGACAGGAGCCGAGTAATGTAAACTATGCTCTGCCTGGTTGGAACTCAAACTACAGCTACTGATTTGAGAATTTTCATTGCAGTGTAAGGTGGTCCATTTGCTCTTCATGTTTAGCCTCAGTGCAATCCTGAAACTGCGTTGCCCTAATGAGCGTTAATCAGATACCCGACCCGTCCTGTCTGCAAAGTGAAGTGGAGTGAGACACCCTCATTTTGGGATTCTCATTCCACCTTGTCCCAGTGTCAGGCCCTACCTGACACAGCATCGAGCCTGCATTTACGTTACAATTGCAGTGTCTCTTAAAACACAACCACTTCTCACCTATCCGACAGTTGTGGCATGATGCATCCTCAGAATTGTCTGAATACTGTCTACCACTGTTCCAGTTTAGCATCCTGGCTCATTCTCCATTAAGAAGCCAAAAAAATGGTTTTGGGCTCCAAACAATATGTAGTATGTACTTTGTTCTGAGTGTTGCTACCGATCTAATGTACCCAATTTTCTCTAATTCTACTGTTTTGTTCTGAAGAATCGCATTATTTTAAACAACTGTATGCATTCATTTGAATCCAAAACTTTTATTAAAATTAAATACTTTGCTGGCATGCTCAACGTTGGCATATTTCAGCAGCAGGATCTAGTTTTCCTGCAGTTTTATAAATATCTGTTTCCACACAGTGACAGTGAGACAGTAGCAATAGGTCTCTATGTTTGAGTGCAGTTAGCAAGTTTCACGAATATAATTCACTAATTCCACATTCAATTGTCACCCACCCATCCATCTATTTATCTAGACATCAGTTTTGCTACACCAAAGTGGTTTTTAAAGAACGAAAAATACACCTAAATGAATTTGGGTTCAAATAAGATCAATTTTAATAAAATCAAGTGATTTGAAATAAGTGTTTTTTTTCCAGATTCTATTGTGTCAAATCTGATTTATATCCTCATTATATGCCAAGGCTTCTTCGGCAGCACCTCCCATATCCACGACCTCTACCACCTAGAAGGACAAGGACAGCAGTTGCATGGGAACACCAACCCCTCCACGTTTCCCTCCAAGTCGCATAACATCCTGACTTGGAAGTATATCACTGTTCCTTCATCGTCGCTGGGTCAAGATCCTGGAGCTCCCTCCCTAACAGTACTATGGGAGGACCTACACCACAAGTACTGCAGCGGTTCAAGAACACCACCATCTTCTCAAGGGCAATTAGTGATGGCAATAAATGCTGGCCTTGCCAGTGACGCCCACATCCCATGAACGAATAATAAAAAACATGTAAATGCCAGCAAATGTGTTATGCATGGAGAAAGAGTCAGATTGAACACTGTGAGCTCAAAGTAAAGTGCGACCTTAGTCTTTTATTACAGTCTCCAGAGTGCCTCTCCAACCTGTGAGGCCTCCTTAAATACCTGTGCTCCCAAGGGATTATGGGATCCCTTGGGACTCCAGGGGATGAGCCCTCTGGTGACAGTACAGAGTATATACAAGTTTACATACATAACAACACTTCCCCCCCACCCCCGCCAAAGTCAATAGTGTAACTATTTACAATGTGAGTCTGGGGCTCGTCTTGCCCTGGTTGATCGTCTCGATGTGAAAGCTGGTGTTGTTGAATCAATTGTTGGGTCCTCGCTGGGCTACTGTGCAGCTGGCCTTGCTGGGCTGCCTGGTGTGGTGGGCTGCTGTGGATGATGGGTTCTGCTTCTTGGTCAGCCATAGCGTCGGTTGTCACTGGTGTATATGTTGAGGGGTCAAAGAAGGTAGGGTCCAAGGTGGGTTGCTCAGGATAGTCCGTGAATCTGAGTTTGATTTGGTCCAAGTGTTTCCGGTGAATGAGTCTATTTGAAAGTTTGACCCGAAACACTCTTTGGTCACGACAGTGCCAGGAAGCCACTTGGAACCTTGTCCATAATTCAATACAAATACAGGATCATTGATTTCAATCTCGCGTGACACATTTGTGCTATCATGGTATGTACTTTGTTGAAGCAGTCTGCTCTCTACCTGTTCATGTAGATCAGGGTGAACTAATGAGAGCTAAGTACTCTTTTCATGAGCAGTTCAGCAGGTGGGATCCCAGTGAGCGAGTGGGGTCTCATGCTAGACAGGACTCGGGATAGGCGAGTCTGCAGTGAGCCTTCCGTTACCCTCTTCAAGCCCTGCTTGATGGTTTGCACTGCTCTCTCTGCCTGACCATTGGACGCTGGTTTAAACGGGGCAGGTGTGACATGTTTGATCCCATTGCGGGTCATGAATTCTTTGAACTCAGCACTGGTAAAACATGACCCGTTGTCGCTCACTAGGACATTGGGTAGACCGTGTGTGGCAAACATGGCCCGCAGGCTTTCAGTAGTGGCAACGAATGTGCTAGCCGACATTATCTCACATTCAATCCATTTGGAGTACGCATCGACAACCACAAGGAACATTTTACCCAAGAAAGGGCCTGCATAGCTGACGTGTACCCGAGACCACAGTTTGGAGGTCCAAGACCATAAACTTAGCGGCGCCTCCCTGGGTGCATTGCTTAACTGAGAGCATGTATCACATCTGTGAACGCAGGACTCTAAGTCCGCATCGATACCAGGCCACCACACGTGGGATCTGGCTATCGCTTTCAGCATTACGATGCCTGGGTGGGTACTGTGGAGGCCATTGATGAAGGTGTCTCTGCCCTTCTCGATTGCCTCACAGAAGGCAGTCTGCCTGTATAGACATTTCATCTTTGCGCGGCTGGAACGGCTTTATCTCTTCCTGCATTTCCACTGGGACACTAGACCAGCTCCCGTGAAGCACAGTTTTTGACTAGGGATAATAAGGGGTCCTGGCTCGTCCAGGTTTTGATCTGCCGGGTAGTGATGGATGATTGCTCACTCTCAAATGCTTCCATAACCATGGCTAAATCTGCGGGCCACGCCTTTTTCACCCCCGTGATGGGCAATGGCAGCCTACTGAGAGCATCGGCGCAGTTTTCTGTGCCCGGCCTGGGGTGGGTGGCGTAGTTGTATGCGGACAATGTGAGCACCCATCTCTGGATGCGGGCCGATGCATTGGTATTTTTCCCTTTACTCTCGGAAACAGGGCTCATGGTCAGTTTCCAATTCGAATATTAGCCCAAACAGGTATTAATGCATTTTCTTTACCCCATGGACACATGCTAACGCTTCTTTCTCAATCATGCTGTGGGCTCTCTCAGCCTTAGACAGACTCCTGGATGCATAAGCAACCGGTTGCAGTTTCCCAAAATCATTAGCTTGTTGCAATACACACCCATCGCCATATGACGACGCATCACATGCTAGTATCAAACGCTAGGATCATACAACACAAGCAATTTGTTTGAGCATAACAATTTTCTCGCTTTTACAAAGGCATTTTCTTGGTTTTTGCTCCAAACCCATTCGTCCCCTTTACGCAGTAAGACATGCAGTGGTTCTAACAGTGTGCTGAGACCCAGTAAGAAGTCACCAAAGTAGTTCAGGAGTCCTAGAAACGACCGCAGCTCCGTCATGTTCTGTGGCCTCGGTGCGTTCTCGATTGTCTCCGTCTTCGAATCGATGGGCCTGATGCTATCTGCCGCGATCCTCCTCCCCAAGAACTCCACTTCAGGCACCAGGAAAAAGCACTTCAAGTGTTTTAACCTGAGCCCCACGTGGTTCAGTCAACTAAGAACCTCCTCCAGGTTCTGCAGATGCTCGACTGTGTCCGACCTGTGACCAAGTGGCTTTCTGGAAGACCAAGGTGCGCGGGACCGACTTCAGTAAGCTTTCCATGTTTCTCTGGCATATCGCCGCTGCTGATCGAATTCCAAATGGGCACCTGTTATAAATGAAAAGACCTTTGTGCAGGTGATGCCCTTCGATGATTCCTCCAGTTCCTGCGTCATGTAGGCTGAAGTCAAATCCAGCTTTGTGAACGTCTTTCCTCCTGCCAGCGTTGCAAAGAGGTCGTCGGTCTTTGGTTGTGGGTATTGATCCTGCAGGGAGAAAAGATTGATAGTTACTTTGTAACTGCCACAGATTCTGACGGTGCTGTCTCCCTTGAGGACAGGAGTGATTGGGCTGGCCCACTCATTGAACTCTTTCGCTGAAATGATGCCCTCTTGTTGCAGCCGGTTTAGCTCGATCTCTACCCTTTCTCTCATCATGTACGGTACTGCTCTCGCCTTGTGATGGATGGGCCGCGGCCCTGGAATTAGATGGATCTGCACTTTTGCTCCTTGGAATTTTCCGATGCATGGTTCGAACAGCGAAGGGAACTTGTTTAAGACCTGGGATACGAAGTGTCGTCAGCGGGCGATAGTGCTCGGACAGCGTCCCAGTTCTAGCGAATCTTTCCCAGCCAGCTCCTACTGAGCAGCGTGGGACCATCGCCCAGTACAATCCAGAGTGGTAGCTTGTGCACCGCTCCATTGAAGGAGACCTTTACGGCAGCACTGCTGATTACGATAATCAGTTCTTTTGTGTAAGTTCTTAGTTTCATATGAATTGGAGTTAAGACTGGCCTTGATGCCTTGCTACACCACAATCTTTTGAAAGTCTTTTTGCCCATGATGGACTGGCTCGTGCCCGTGTCCAGCTCCGTTGACACGGGGAGTCCATTTAGTTCAACATTCAGCATTATTGGGGGACAATTCGTGGTGAATGTGTGCGCCTCATATACTCTGCCTCCTCGGTCTGAGGCTCTGGTTCATCGTGATCCTCCGTGGATCTGTCCTCCTCTACAACTTGCTGGTTTGCAGGTTTAACAGAATTTTCAGCTCACCTGCACATACGTTGGAGGTGTCCCATTGTTCCACAGCCCTGGCAAACGTACCCTTTGAATCAGCATTAATGGAAACGATGATCACCCCCGCAGTGCCAACAAGGTGTTAATGGCTTGCATTCATCACCCTTGATGGTGGATTCTGAGACATCTGCAGACGTGCAGCTGCAGGCATGTGTGACCTGCCCTGTACATTGTAATTTGAAAACAACATCGCTTTGCTCACAGTATTTGTAGCAGCACTTGTGTGCTGAGAGAATTGCTTAGTATTGTCACTGGTGGCAATGAACGCCTGGGCTATCGCTATGGCCTTCCTCAAGGTTGGGGTCTCTAAAGTCAAAAGTTTGCGAAGTATGGTTTCGTGGCCAATGCCAAGTACAAAAAAGTCCCTGAGCATGTGCTCCAAATGTCCTTCAAATTCGCAATGTCCTGCAAGGCGTCTTAGCTTGGCGACATAACTCACCACTTCCTGGCCTTTTGTAGGTGCAGAACCGGTACCTCGCCATCAGAATGCCTTCCCTCAGGTTCAAATGCTCTCGGCCCAGTGTGCACAAATCATCATATGAATTCTCCGTGGGTTTCGCTGGAGTAAGCAGATTCTTCATGACGCCATACGTTGGTGCCCCACAGACAGTGAGGAGGATCGCCCTTCATTTGGTAGCGGACTCTTCCCCATCCAGCTCGTTGGCCACGAAGTATTGGTTGAGTTGCTCCAAAAAGGTTTCCCAATCATCTCCCTCCGAGAATTTCTCCAGGATGCCCACTGTTCTCTGCATCTTTGGGTTCGCTATCTGTATCTCGTCGCCAGTTGTTATGTATGGAGAAAGACTGAACACTGTGAGCTCAAAGTAAAGTGTAACCTTAGTTTTTATTGCAGGTCTCCAGAGTGCCTCTCCAACCTGTGAGGCCTCCTTAAATACCTGTGCTCCCAAGGAATTATGGAATCCTTTGTGACTCCAGGAGATGAGCCCTCTGGTGGCTGTACAGAGTATATACAAGTTTACATATATAACAAAATGGATTACAATAAATTTGCTTTAACTTAATATTTGTTCAGATTTATAAATATTTGTTTCATTAATGTTTCTTTTTCTCTCTTATTATTGCAGTTTGTGCAGGTATTGAAAACAAACTAATATTGTCGTCAAATGTGGATGACCATTACAAAAACCTTCGCAGAACTTACAATGCTTGTGAGTTGGTGATGGGCAATCTGGAAATAACCTTCCTTCAGGTATGGGACTTATTTATGTTTTTCACATCCAAGGCTGAGAGCAGAAGTGAGTTTCAGCAGCAGAAGTGATGGAACAGGCCTGTCATGTTGCCTTATGGAACTCGCCTGTCCCATGGCACGGGCATTTTGTTTGTCTTTTTTTCTATGTCTCTTGTGTGCTCTCTCATTTATTCTCATTCTCATTCTCTCACTCCCTCTCTCTTAATTATCCCAGTTAAAGTTATCATGTAACCTTTCCAGAAACATCTTTGTATTGTTTGCGGAGTCGGCTATATTCTCCAAAAAAGGTATTGGAGGTAAATTCTCACATTTATTATTACAGTTATAAATATCTCACTTGCCACATTTCGCTCAATTCTTAAGTAAAAGAAAGAAGGAAAGAACTAGAATTTATGCAATGCATGTCATGACCTCGGGATGGCCCTTCGTGCTTCACAGTCAATGACATACTTTTGAAGTGTAGTCACTGTTGTAATATAGGGAAACGTGGCAACTAATTTGTATACAGCAAGATCCCACAAACAGCAATCTGTTTTAGTGATCTCCTTTGAGGTTAATTGTTGGCCAGAACACTGGGAGAATGTCGTTGGCGTCTTTCAATAGTGCCATTTAATCTCTTTCATCTACTTGAGAGGACAGATGGGGTCTTGGTTTAGCGGCTCACCTGAAAAACGGCACCTCCGACAATGCAGCACTGCCTCGGTACTGCATTGAAGTATCAGCCTAGATTATGTGCTGAAGTCTATGTCGGGGAGCTTGAACCCATATGGGCTAGACTTTCGGCACATCATCGCTCATTTAGCGCCCATATAAGAGCTGAGATGCAGGCTATCGCCCATATTTGCTAAAAAGTGGAAACTTGCGCCCGATTATCGCCCATTTATCGCCGGCCCAACTTTCGGCACACATGAATGTGCTGCATCGCCCGGCCTAATATTTTTTGATACATCCGGGGTGGAGGTTTCCCACGCCCACCCCGGATTAATTGGTCCCAGCACGTCGCGACCTCACTTACTAACGCCTCATTAGTCTCGTCCAAGAAGGCTTTTGCCCTACTTCTTCCTGCAACCTCCTGCAGACTCTCTCACGAATCCTCCTGGGACATCTTCATAATTTTTAAGTTTAGCACCCGATTTAACACTCCTTCACAATCTTTTAGCACTCCTTCACAATCTTTAGCACTCCTTCACTCCTTCACAATCCACCCTCTTCAAAAGCTTCCTTCTTTCTACCACCCTTTGTCTTCTGAGCAAGCGCAGATGACCCCTGACCTCCCGAATCGCGGGAAAAGATCCTTGCTAAAAAAAAAGTGCATGCGCAGAACGGTCATTGCTATGGACGCCAGACTGAATACATCGCTAAGGCCCATTTCACATCGTTAAGGCTATCATCCAAAATAAAAAGCCGAAACTAGCGGTCAAAAAAATGGGCGATATTCCAGCAATCACTAAGGCCGGAAATATCGATAGCATCATAGTGGAAAGTCATGATTTCCTCACACGCAATCCCGAGTTCTACCATTGTGCCGAGGGTGACGTCTTAAATGTTAGATTTTCTGAAAAGTACCTTTTTATAATTTGTAATAATCAAAGCCATCCAACATACTGAGGTGACATGAAACTTAAATGTAGAGCAAGGTGTAACTCTGGCCCATAACCAAATGTTCACTGAGATCTTGTAGCTAAAGTTCAGTTATCAGAATGAATATAATGAAGGTCAATTGAAAAACAAGTTGCATTTTAATTTCTGTAAATTTAAGTGAACATTTCTATTAAGTGGGGTGTGTTTTCAATACCTGATTGTATAACAGTGCATAGTGGGGGAGGAACCCTGTAACAACCACGTGTTCATCGATGTAAACCCTGCAGAATGTCTGTAGACTTAATCAGCACCTGAGCAGGTGTTTTTAAATAAATAAATTCCATTAAGAGGATATCTGTTCACTGCCATGTTCTGAATCATCAAATCCAAGTAATTGGTATCATAAGATGACCAATTATTTATTTATAGAAACCCCGAGTAAAATTATTGAGCGGTAAGTTAACCCAGTGTTTTTTTTAACATTTGAAACTATATACACTTGACCCATGTAGTCCACTAAAAAATATGTCCTATTCATTTCACTTTCAAACATTTTGGCCAGGTCAGCAGCGATGCCATTGCCTTCACTTGCTCCAGATATTTAGATGAGTCAGATCGTGATGTCAGTCGGTGTGCAACATTGAATTGATGCACAATCTGGGATTTTGGACGTTGCCGTTCCTTTTAACGCCTACTCCAGAGTATGCAAGGCAGACCATGCAGCAATACTTCAGACTCCCGACCAGCGCTTCATAAAGGGACACACAAAACTTTCAGGTAAGTTTAGATTTTAGCTTTTGTACTGATGTCTTGACATTTTATTGGAGTAGTAGCTTGGTGTAATACATTTAAAAAGTTGTTCAAGTGTGACGGGAATGCAGGGAGTGCTGCTGGGTGTTTGCTAGGCTTTGGCTCTTAAAGGAAGGTCTCTGAGAACACCACTTGCTCCCAATCCTGGGGGCTCAAGTTGCAGTCCCCCTTGGGCTGCAGCACCACATTGAGATGGAGCAGAAGCAGCAAAGGGGACAAGCTGCTCTCAGAGGAGGAAGCAGAAGAGGAGAAAGAAGTAGGAAGGAGGCAACCCAGACAGCCCCTTTCTGGCTGGGATATTGCCAAGTGTAGTGGATTTAATCTTTTGTGAGCTGAACTTAATTATTTTAATATAAATATATAAATTACACCAAAATCCTACCATGGAAGATAGGCAGAAATTCTAAAACTTGACACTCCTGACTCTCTCTCTTGTGTTGCACCCTGGAGCCTAAAACTGTTTAAGTTATATTTCCACTTTTTATTTCCTTCACTCTTCTTTACAGTTATCCATAGTAAATGCAATTTTCTACTCATCAGCCTATCTCCCTGAGGTATCCCGCCCAAAGTGCGACCCCCGACCCGACCCGGGGGGCTGGGGTCACCGGGAGGGTCAGAGGGCACAGCCCGGGGGCTGGGGGGTGAACATCCGTGGGCTGGAGGGTCAAGAGTTTGGATTTTAAGCACAATATTTAGGATTTAGTGTCAAGATTTGGGATTTAGGGTCAAGGTTTGGAGGTTTAGGGTCAATATATAGGATTTAGGGTCAAGATTTGGGGGTTTAGGGTCAGTTCATTGGATATATTCAAGAAGGAGTTAAGATATGGCCCTTATGGCTAAGGGGATCAAGGGGTATGGAGAGAAAGCAGGAAAGGGGTACTGAGGGAATGATCAGCCATGATCTTATTGAATGGTGGTGCAGGCTCGAAGGGCCGAATGGCCCATTCCTGCACCTATTTTCTCTGTTTCTATGTTTCTATATATGGGATTTAGGGTCAAGATTTGGGGTTTGGCGGGGAAGTAGAGCTGAGTCCATGATCAGATCAGCCATGATCTTATTGAATGGTGGAGCAGGAACGAGGGGCCGTATGGCCTACTCCTGTTCCTATGTCTTATGTTCTTATTCTATCTGGTTTGCCTCAACTCTAGTTTTGAACACCCTCCACTAAATATGGTGTGAACTGTAAACTTAGACAGCTCAGTCCCCTACTCCAAATGATCGATATGTACACTGTAATCGGTAATGGCCTTGGCAACGATTTCTGTGGCATCAGCGAGCCTTTGCCATGTCAATGCAGCTCCATTTACAATCATTGTTTTTTTGGATTGACCAATTTTACAGTCCACCTCAGTAGCTTGCCTCTTGTTCCATACTTTCCTATTTTGTGGGCTACTTTATTGGGTGGCATGTGTCAAAAGCCTTTCTGAAATCTAGATATATCACATCCATAGAATTTTCCTTGTCTACAAGATCAGCCATTTCCTCGAACAACTTCAGTAAATTTGTTAGGCAAGCTTCCCTCCCATAAACCCATGCACTACCACACCATGTAGGGTGGTTTCATTACCCCCTCTTGCAGGATGCCTTCTAATATTTTATGCATAACTGATGTCGGGCTCACTGATTTGTAGTTTTCCAATGCCCCTGGTGTAATGCTAACTACTTTCCCATCCTCGGGTGGTATTTCTATTTTGAATCATTCCCCAAATATAATGTGGAAGATGTGACCGATTTTTGCTGATCAATTCTTTAAATGGCCTAGTATTTAATCCATCTGGGCCTGGTGCCTTGCTTTCCATTGAGTTCCCCAGCCTATCAGTGAGGCCACATCTGAACTTTCTATCTTTGAGTAATCCCCTTCCCCTCACATGGAAAATCCAGTGACATCCTTTTCCTCTTTTAGCTGTTTGTTGCAAATGTATAACAATGCTTGACATTTCTTTTAATATCCCCTGCTATCCTAATTGTGTTTCCCATTATAGTTCACCTCATCAGATTCTTAACTTCCTTAACTTTGTTTTTATATTAATCCCTGTCCAATCTACTACCTGGAGCTTTGTACTTTATGATGAATCTCTCTTTGCCATTATTCCCCACTTTACTGCCATTGTTGTCCACAATTATATTTTCCCCCATTACCCTGCCTTCCCGTCTGTTGTGCATTCCATATGTAATATTTCTAAATCCACTTTTCCTAGCTTTTTCCCTTGAAGCGTACAGACCAGTCCAGTTGCCTAAGCTCACCCCTCATGCCCTTAAATTCTACTTTTCTAAAGGTGGATATTTCTAATGTACGCATTCTCTTAAACTCACTCATATTCTGACTGTAACTTGCTCTGCCGTCGCCTTGTTCCTGTTTATTACCAGATCTAAGGGTACTGCAGCTCCTGTGAAAACTTTGACTAATGGTTCCATGTAGCAATCTAATTCAGTGTCCTGGATAATGTTTTCACCCCTATTGCACCCTTTGTAATTTCCCAATCTATCTCTGGTAAGTTGAAGTCAGCTGTAACAGCTTGTGTCAGTTATAATTTATTTTTAATATATGGATATGGCATGTGGGAGACGTTTTCTCTCTCTTACTAGCAGTGTGTGTCAGAGTGAGCATCAATGGCCAAGGAACATGATGCATGAAGGTTTGATCACTGCGACATGACTCGAATTTGATGTACAGCACATCAGTGGGTAGTAGCTCTGTGCTATCTCATGTATAGATTCAATGCAGATATACAAGACATAAATTGTCTTTGACCTAGTCATCTTATATTGCCTTAAACAACCCCAAAGCTTTTGACTGGCTCTGGTACCATGCATTTATAAGCAAATTAACTTTGTACAACCTCCCATGAATGCTGTATTCATCACTATATAATTTGCTCGTAAATTCAGTCACATACTGATAATTCATAGACACTTCTGCACTAAAAAAGGAATTATCCAGTAATTCAAATTAAGCAACATAACTAATGCAGAAAAGGGGGGATTGGGTGCTCAAAAAAATTCACATGATCATATAATTCATATTAAGTGATTCAAATTAAGAGCAAGCTATAGCTCTAGTTGTGCTGTCACCATCATCATCATCAGAGGCAATCCCTCAGACTCGAGGATGACTTACTTCCACAATAAAAATGAGTTCTCGGGTGACTGAAGAGTTCAATGCGGGACCGACAGTCTCTGTCACAGGAGGGGCAGATGGTGGTTGAAGGAACAGGTGGGTGGGGTGCCTGGGTTGTCACGCGCTCCTTCCGCTGTCGACCTTTGGCTTCAGCTTGCTCTCGGTGAAGAGACTCGAGGTGTTCAGCGCCTTCCCGGTTGCTTTTCCTCCACTTTGGGTGGTATTGGGCCAGGGATTCTCAGGTGTGGATGAGGATGTTACATTTTTCAAGGAGGTTTTGACGGTGCCCTTGAAGTGTTTCCTCTGCCCACCTGGGGCTCGCTTGCCATGTCAGAACTCCGAGTAGAGCGCTTGTTTTGGGAGTCTCGTGTCAGGCATGTGGACAATGTAGCCCGTCCAGCAGAGCTGATCGAGCCTGGTCAATGCTTCGATGCTGGGGATGTTGGCCTGAGCGAGAACACTGACATTGGTGCGCCTATCCTGCCAGTGGATTTGCAGGATTTTGCGGAGGCAGTGCTGGTGGTACTTCTCTCGTGTTTTGAGTTGCCTGCTGTACATAGTCCATGTCTCTGAGCCATATAGGAGGGCGGGCATCACCACTGCTCTGTAGACCATGAGCTTGGTGCCAGGTTTGAGGTCCTGGTCTTCAAACACTCTCTTCCTCAAGTGAACAAAGACTACCCTGGCACACTGAAGGCAGTATTGGACCTCATCATCAATGTCTGCCCTTGTTAACAGTAGGCTCCCAAGGTATGGAAAATGGTCCACGTTGTCTAAGGCTTCGTGGAGGATTTTGATAACCGGGGGGCAGTGCTGTGTGGCGGGGGCAGGTTGATAGAGGTTCTTTGTCTTACGGGTGTTTAGTGTAAGGCCCATACTCCCGTACGCCTCGGTGAAGGTGTTAACGATGGCTTGAAGTTCGGCCTCCGACTGTGCACAAACGCAAGCATCGTCTGCGTACTGTAATTCAATGATGGAGGATGGGATGACCTAGGATCTGGCCTGAAGGCGACGGAGGTTGAACAGATTCCCGTTTGTCCTGTAATTTAGCTCCACTCCAGCGGGGAGCTTGCTGAGGGTGAGATGGAACATTGCATCGAGGAAGATCGAGAAGAGCATTGGTGTGATGACACAGCCTTGCTTGACCCCGATCCGAACGTGGAATGGGTCTGTAATGGATCCGTTGGTCAGGATCACTGCTTGCATGTCATCGCGCGGAGGATGGTGACAAACTTTTGAGGGCAGCTGAATCTGAGGAGGACAGTCCATAATCCCTCACGGTTGACAGTGTCGCAGGCTTTTGTGAGGTCAAAGAAGGCCATGTACAGGGGTTGTTGCTGTTGTCTGCATTTCTCTTGTATCTGACGTGTGGTGAAGATCATGTCTATTGTGTCCCTTAGTGGGTGGAATCCGCATTGCGACTCTGGGAGGAGCTCTTCAGCCACAGGGAGAAGGTGATTGAGGAGGATTCTTGCGATGAATTTCCTGGTGGTCGACAGCAGGGAGATTCCTCTGTAGTTACCGCAGTTGGACTTGTCACCTTTCTCGAAGATGGTCACGATTACATAAGAACATAAGAAATAAGAGCTAGGCGCTGGCTGAATAGGACTTTCTTAGCAGGATCTTTGAATGCTCCGGCATTGATTTTTCTACGGCATTGCTTCTGTTGCTGTTGCTGTTTTGGGGGCAATGTTGATGCTGTGAAAATACTTGCATAAGAACATAAGAAATAGGAGCAGTAGTAGGCCATACGGCCCCTCGAGCCTGCTCCGCCATTTAATACGATCATGGCTGATCCGATCATGGGCTCAGGTCTACTTCCCTGCCCACTCCCCATAACCCCTTATTCCCTTATCGGTTAAGAAAGTGTCTATCTCTGTCTTAAATATATTCAATGACTCAGCTTCCACAGCTCTCTGAGACAGCGAATTCCACAGATTTACAACCTTCTGCGAGAAGAAATTCCTCATCTGTTTTAAATAGGCGGCCCCTTATTCTAAGATTATGCCCCCTAGTTATAGTCTCCCCCATCAGTGGAAACATCCTCTCTGCTTCCACCTTGTCAAGCCCCGTCATAATCTTATATGTTTCAATAAGATCACCTCTCATTCTTCTGAATTCCAATGAGTAGAGGCCCAACCTACTCAACCTTTCCACATAAATCAACCCCCTCAGCTCCGGAATCAATCTAGTGAACCTTCTCTGAACTGCCTCCAAAGCAAGTATATCCTTTCTTAAATATGGAAACCAAAACAGTACAGCATCTGAGATCTCCTGGCATGATCTCCTCCTTCTAGATAAGAGAGATGAGGTAACGGATCGGTGCCAGTAGTGCTTCTGCACCATGTTTTAGTGCTTCAGCGGGGATTCCATCTGCTCCTGATGACTTATTCTTCAGTTGCTGGATGGATTTTTCAACCTTGTGCCGGCTGGGGTTGTGCTGAGATGGTGACAGGTGGTATGCTGTGGGATGAAGTCGAGGACACTCACATTGAAGACAGAGTCTCGGTTGAGGAGATCCTCGAAGTGCTCCTTCCAGCGGACAGTGACTGCCCCTCTCTGTCCTTGATGAGCACCTCTCCGTTGTTCGCCAGCAGTGGGGTAGGGGCTTGTGTGCTTGGGCCGTAGGTCGTCTTGACTGCACTGAAGAATCCTCGCACCTTATGGTTGTCTTGAGCTTCCTCCACTCACAATCTGTTCTTTAGGCCACGGGTTTTGTGTTGGACCTCGGCCTTCAGATGTCTATAGAGCTGCTTTCTTGCTCTCAAGTTGTGTTGCTGCATCCAGTCCAAGCATGCCTTGCGCTTGTGGCATATTAGCTCCTGGATCTCCTGGTTGTTCTCATCGAACCAGTCTTGGTGTTTCCTGGTCAAGTGACCGAGCGTCTCTTCACAGGTGCTGATTATGGAAACCTTGAGGGTTGACCAGGCACTGTGTATACTCTGGGTCACTGGGTCACTGGGTCACTGGGTCACTGGGAGTCTTCAGATTGGTAGTGAGGCGCTGGCTGAATCGGGCTTTCTTAGCGGGATCTTTGAGTGCCCTGGCGTTGATTTTCCTGCAGCATGGTTTCTGTTGCCGTCGCTGTTTTGGGGCAATATTGAAGATGATTTTTGCTGTAGTACATGGCTCACCTGCTGACTCATTTTCCATTAAATCACAGGTTCCCTGGGGCTTCATCCTCTGTTCACTCTGTTTCTTCCCCATATTAATGGTCGTCTCCATTCATCATCCGACTCTGTCCACCCTTTTACTGATGATTCCATTCTACATTCATCAACTTCACACCGCACAGTCTGTACTGTCGCAGTGCAATGACTGAATGATATTCTGCATCGCCTTCAATGGAGGCAAAGAAAATCTGTTTCTCTCAAATCCTCAGACACAGTTCTTCATGTCAATTCTCTAACCAACAACTGCACAACTCTTCCCTTTTGAACGGTGCACCAGCTTTTCCACCACTGCTAAAGTTGATTCCAGAAAGTGTGATTTCCTCTCTTATGCTCTTAAATAAGAGTCTTATGCCTTCTCTTAATTGCTTAATTTAAAAACTTTTAAAGGCTTTAATATCAGAAATATCACATTGGTTTATGATGTCATCATCATCATAGGCAGTCCCTCGGGGTAGAGGATGACTTGCTTCCACACTAAAAATATGTACACACGTGACTGATGAACTCAGTTTAAATGGTGGGAAGGTCTTGGTCCAGTGGCAAGGGGATCCAAGACGACTGGAGACCAGGCTCCGTTGCATTTGCCAATACACACACACAAACTCAAATATACTCCTACTATCCTCCATCCTTCCTCCTTCCCACAGGACCTCAGTCAGAGGAGCAGTTTGGAGTACGAGGCTGGAGCTGTGGGGAAATCAAAAAAAGCCCGACTTCATGGGACAGTCAGAGGAGCAGTTTTATGATGTACTTGCCACTTAACTCCATTATTATACAAGATTAGAGCTCCCTGCTGAACATGCTGAATAACTGCACTGGGGAGACCAGGTTGGGCACAGGTTTGATGTCTGGTCTGTGCTGAGTCAGCCGTTTCTCAGCTGATGCTGGGATTGGACTGCTACACATGGCCTTAAAAGCCCAGGGACGGGGAGAGTAAAATTGAAGACATTTGCTGTTCCTGATCTGAATACAATGACTCCTGTTGGAAGTGCATTTGTGTGGATGTCAGCCGAAAAAATATGATGCTTGGCTGTGAAGATCCCACAGTTGAATAGCCCCACAGCTCATATGCAAATAACGGGAACTTGTGTGATGTACTGGAAGGCAACTGGTTCCCCCTGTACAGTACCTGAGCAAGGAATCTATGCCTGGAGGAGAACAGAGGAGAAAAATTAGAAAATAAAAGTTGACGACTGCAAGCAGGAATGAATAGCCCATGTTTATAATGTGTAGTCTGTGTAGCATCTTGTGAAGTATGTGTGGCCAGAGCTACTGTAATACCTACAAAATCCTTCGACAAATGATTTTAATGCATATAACATATGATGGGTGTTCTCTTGATTTACAGAGTATTCAGGAAGTTTCAGGTTATGTCCTCATAGCCCTCAACAAAATTTCAAGGATCCCGCTGGAGAATCTTCGGATCATCCGGGGTCACCAGCTTTATGATGACAAATTGGCCCTCATTATTTTGTCAAACTATGATCAAGAAGAAAGAATTGGGCTAAAGGAGCTACCTTTAAGAAACTTTACAGGTTTGTTTGATGTGTTTTAACAATGCAAAATGCAAAGTGTGTGTTTATAATCGAAACATAATATTTTAGAGATCCACCATACTGTCACATGGAAGAACACGAGTTTGCACCTACAATTCTCCACACAGTTAATTCCTGATCGCAGCTGTAATTCAGAGGGAACATGGTTAGCAGACAAAAGAGGAAGGAAAATGGGAGAGTCTGTCACTTGAGAAGTTGGCTACAATGCTGAATTGCTAAAGAGCTGGGAAGAGATCTTCATCCCTCCCTGTCAACCAATGATGTTAAGATAAGTTATGTATGTTAACTGGGTTTTACCTGCCACCGGAGGGCGTAACTGTGGGAGTCCTAGTGGTCACCGGCAGACACGTGCAAGCTGTGTATATAATGTTGGCAGCCATGTTGAATCCTCACTTTGAGAATAAATAAACTGGAGTAAGGTCATGCCTGAACTAACTCACCGTACTTAGCCTCGTGGAGTTATTTGATACTTAACAATTGGCGACGAGTTAAAAATATGAACTTTCATGCAACCATGTCTGTTGGAAATTTTGGAGAGATTCGTGGGAGGGGAAGACTGGGAGGATTTCACTGATCACCTCGACCAGTACTTCATAGCCAACAGATTGGAAGGAACCGATAACGCAATTAAACGCAGGGTAGTTCTCCTCACCGTTTGTGGGTCAAAAATTTATGACCTTATCAAGAATCTACTCTCACTGACTCGACCAATGGATAAGACTTACGATGAATTGTGTACGCTGGTTCGGAACCACTTTAAACCGAAGGAAAGCATCATCATGACGAGGTATCATTTCTATACGTACAATCGCTCTGAGGGCGGAATTTGTCGCTGACCTGAGATGTCTCACTGGGCCGTGCAACTTTAGAGCTGCATTGGAGGAAATGCTACCGGACTTTTTCCTGCTTGGCACTGGTCATGAGGTCATCCTTCGAAAGCTGCTGGCTGCTGAATCTCTAGACCTGAGCAGGGCCAGCACGATCGCCCAGGCATGCATGTCCACGGACGAAAACTCGAAACAGATATCTTCCCAGCATCGAAACTCACGGGCAAGTACTATGCATAAAATAATATCATCAGCAGGCAGAGCTGCACATGGCAGGGCCTACTCGTCCGCGTTCATACGACCTGTAACTGCTCAAAGTCCGCCATTGGGGGTGAATCAAATCTCGCCTTGTTGGGATTGCGGGGGCTATCATCGGGCCCATCAATGCTGATTCAAGCAATACGTGTGCAAAGGCTGTGCAACAATGGGGCACCTTCAGCCAATGTGTCCACAACCGAGCAAGTGTGCTGTGACACACCACGTGGCTGAGGATGATCGATCCAGCATGGATCAAGAGGCACAGGCAACTCAACCCGAGGTACAGGACGACGAAGTGTATGGGGTATATTCTTTTACCAAAAGTCCTCCAATAATGCTAGAAGTTAAATTAGATGGGGTTCCAGTATCCATGGAATTGGACACGGGTGCGAGTCAGTCAATAATGAGCCAGAGGGCTTTTGAAAAGCTGTGGGACACTAAGGCAAAAAGACTCAAACTGAGCCCAATCAATGCGAAGCTGCATACCTACACCAAAGAGCTCATACCAGTCATTGGCAGAGCGGCAGTAAAGGTATCCTATGATGGGGCTGTGCATGATTTAGCGTTGTGGATCATTCCAGGCAATGGCCCAATGCTGTTCGGCAGGAGTTGTCTTGAGAAAATTAAATGGAACTAGAACGATATTAAAGCCTTATCATCAGTGGATGATGTTTCGTGTGCTCAAGTGTGGAGCAAGTTTCCCTTGTTGTTCGAACCAGGCATCGCAACTTCATGGAAGCCAAGGTGCAGATCCACCTAGGCCCGGATGCAAGACCCATCCATCATAAGGCTCGGGCGGTTCCGTACATGATGAGGGAGAAGGTCGAGATCGAACTGGACAGACTTCAATGGGAAGGAATCATATCACCAGTTGAGTTCAGCAAATGGGCCAGTCCAATTGTCCAGTGTTGAAAAGTGATGGCACGGTCAGGATCTGCGGCGACTACAAGGTAACGATCAACCGAGTCTCGATACAGGATCAGTACCCGTTACCCAAGACTGATGACCTGTTTGCAATGTTAGCGGGGTGGGGGGGCGGGGGAAGTCGTTCACCAAATTGGACCTGACCTCTGCTTACATGACACAGGAGCTGGTCGAATCTTCGAAAAAACTGACGTGCATCAACACGCACAAAGGGATGTTTATATACCACAGATCCCCTTTCGGAATTCGCTCAGTGGCAGCCATATTTCAGAGAAACATGGAGAGTTTGCTGAAGTCCGTCCCGAGAACCGTCCTGTTCCAAGATGACATCCTGATCACCGGTCGCGATGCCACCGAACAGCTGCACAACCTGGAAGAGGTTCTACGTCGTCTGGACAGAGTGAGACTCAGGCTAAAACGCTCCAAGTGCGTTTTCATGGCACCAGAAGTCGAATTCCTGGGGAGAAAGATCGCAGCAGACAGCATCAGGCCTACAGAGGCCATCAAAAATGCACCCAGACACCAGAGTGTGATGGAGTGCGTTCATTCCTGGGTCTTCTCAACTATTTTGGTAACTTTCTACCTAGTTTGAGCACATTGCTAGAGCCCTTGCACATGTTGCTGAGAAAGGGTAACGACTGGGTTTGGGGCAAATCTCAAGACAGAGTCTTTGAGAAGGCCAGGAACCTGCTATGTTCCAAACATTACTGGTACACTATGACCCATGTAAGCCGTTAGTGCTGGCCTGCGACGCCTCATCATATGGGATCGGTTGTGTGCTCCAGCAAACCAATGTATCAGGCAAACTCCAACCAGCTGCATTCGCGTCCAGAAGTCTGTCTAAGGCTGAAAGAGCTTATAGTATGGTAGAGAAAGAGGCTTTAGCATGCGTATATGGAGTTAGGAAAATGCACCAATAGATGTTTGGGCTTCGGTTTGAGCTTGAAACAGACCACAAGCCACTCATTTCATTGTTTTCTGAGAGCAAAGGTATAACACCAATGTCTCGTCCCGCATCCAAAGATGGGCACTACATTATCCGCTTATGATTATGTCATCCGCCATAGACCAGGCACTGAAAACTGTGCTGATGCGCTTAGCCGGCTAGCATTGCCCACAACCGGGTGGAAATGCCACAGCTCGCAGACTTGCTGCTGGTCATGGATGCCGTCGAGATCGAGGGGTCACCCGTCACAGCTCGCCAAATTAGGATCTGGACCAGCCAGGATCCTGCACTGTCAAGCGTAAAAAGGTGTGTCCTAAATGGAAATTGGTCTGCCATGACTTGGAGTCATGCGTGCATCAGTGCAACACTTGCACACAACTGAGTAACGCACCAATGGAGGCTCTGCTGAGTCTGTGGTCATGGCCATCCAAACAGTGGTCAAGGATCCACATAGACTTTGCATACCCCTTTCTCAGCAAAATGTTTTCAGTGGTAGTGGACGCTTACTGCAAATGGATTGAATGTGTAATCATGTCATCCAGCAAGTCCACAGCCACTATTGAAAGCCTCCGGGCCATGTTCGCCACCCATGGCCTGCCCGACGTCCTTGTCAGCGACAACGGACCGTGTTTCACCAGTTCGGAGTTCCACGAGTTTATGTCCCGTAATGGCATCAAGCATGTCAGATCTGTCCCTTTCAAACCTGCGTCTAATGGTCAAGTGGAGCGGGCTGTCCAAAACATTAACCAGAGCCTAAAATGCATGATTCACGGCTCCCTACAGACCCGCTTGTCTCGCATTCTGCTCAGTTATCGGACGAGACCCCACTCGCTCGCCCTCCTGCTGAGCTGTTAATGAAGATAGGCCTCAAATCCAGGCTCTCCCGTGTACACCCGGATCTCAATGATCATGTCGAAACCAGAAGGCAACGGCAGCAATGGTACCATGATCGCGCGGCCGTATCACGTGACATTGCTGTTCATGACCCTGTGTTTGTCCTGAATTATGGTCATGGTCCAAAGTGGGTTGCTGGCATGGTTTTGGCCAAGGAGGGGAACAGGGTGTTTGTAGTCAAACTGTTAAATGACCAAACGTGCAGAGGCACATCAACCAAACCAAACTGCGATTCACAGACAACCCAAAACAAATTGAAGATGACATAATCGTCGACCAACCAACACACATCCAACCATCAGTTGACCCTTGTGTCATTCACAAAGATGAACTTACCATCCCCGACAATCCTGTTAGACTGACTGCTCCGCAATGCAGCAATGGTCCTACTAACTCACCCAAGCTTGGGTTTGAACTGAGAAGATCAACCGGGGAGCAGAAGGCCCCGGACCGTCTCAACTTGTAAATACAACCTGTACCAAGGACTTTGGGGGGAATGATGTTAACTGGGCTTTACCTTCCACCGGAGGGTGCAATTGTCGGAGTCTTAATGGTCAATGGCAGACACGTGCAAGTCGTGTGTATAATGTTGGCAGCCATGTTGAATCCTCACTTTGAGAATAAATAAACTGGAGTAAGGCCATATTTGAACTAGCTCACCGTACTTAGCCTCGTGCAGTTATTCGATACTTAACACTAAGAACATGAGAAAAAGGAGCAGGAATAGGCCATTCGGCCCCGAGAGCCCGCTCCGCTATTCTCTAAGATCATGGCTGATCTTCTACCTCAATTCCACTTTCCTGCTCTATCCTCAAATCCCTTGATTCCCTTAATATCCAAAAATCTATCGATCTCTGTCTTGAATATACTCAAAGACTGAACTTCCACAGCCCTCTGGGGTAGAGAATTCCAAAGATTCACCACCCTCTGAGTGAAGAAGTTTCTCTTCATCTCAGTCCTAAATGGCCGACCCCATATTCGGAGTCTGTGACCCCTGGTTCTAGACTTCCCAGCCAGAGTAAACACCCTCCCTGCATCTACCCTGTCAAGCCCTGTAAGAATTGTGTATGTTTCAATGAGATCAACTCTCATTCTTCTAAACTCTGGAGAATATAGGTCTAGTCTACTCAATGTCTCCTCATAGGACAATCCCCCCATCCCAGGAATCAGTCTGGTGAACCTTCGTTGCACTCCCTCTATGGCAAGTATATCTTTCCTTAGGTAAGGAGGCCAAAACTGTACAGAATACTCCAGTTGTGGTCTCACCAGGGCTCTATATAATTGCAGTAAGATGTCTTTACTCTTATACTCAAATCCTCATAATGACGGCCAACATACCATTTTCTTTCTTAATTGTTCGCTGTACCTGCATGTTAACTTTCAGTGATTTGTATACAAGGACACCCAGGTCCCTCTGAACACCAACATTTCCCAATCACTCACCATTTAAAAAGTACTCTGCTTTTCTATTTTTTCTACCACGTGGATAACTTCACATTTCTCCACATTATATTCCATTTGCCATGTTCTTGCCCACTCACTTAGCCTGTCTATATCCCCTTGAAGCTTCTTTGCATCCTCCTCACAACTTACATTCCCACCTAGCTTTGTATCATCAGCAAACTTGGATATATTACATTTGGTCCTGTCATCTATGTCTGTGAATGTATGTACTGTAACACTAGACCACTGAATATACCTTCACCCTGTATACACTATACCTGTACCACCAGAGGATGCTACTGTTGGAGACCTAAGGGTCACCTGTACGCTGCAGGTAACCAAGTATAAAAAGGAGCTCACCTCTTGGTGTCCTCACTCTAGGAGCTGCAATAAAGGATTAAGTTCACTACAGTTCAAGTACTATACACTTACATCATGGAGTCGTTATTAGAGTGCTTGCATATACTACAACTGGCGATGAGGTTACGAATTTCCACACACAATATGTCTAACCTAAGCAACTTCCAACAATTTGCTGATGGGGAAGATTGGGATTCTTTTATGGAAAGGCTAGAACACTTCTTCATCATGAACGACCTGGCTGGGGACTCACCAACCTCATTGGCGGACAAGTGCAGGCCATCCTGCTTAGCAGTTCTGGGCACAATGTCCACGGCCTCATCAGGGACCTGCTAGCCCCAGTGAAGACGACAACCAAGACCTATGCAGAGCTCGTAACTTTAATACAAGAACAACTCAAACCTAAAGAGACCATCCTCACAGTGAGACACCGGTTCTACACCCACCAGCAGCATGAAGGTCAAGAAATTGCTAAATACGCTGCAGATCTGAGAAGATTGGCTGCACCATGTGATTTTGGCGACCACCTCACCGAAGCATTAAGGGACATCTTGGTTATTGGAATCGGCCACGAGGGCCTCCTCCATAAACTGCTCTCTGTGGACACTACGGTCACCCTGCAGAAGGCAATCAAAGTGAGCCAGGCCTTCATGATTTTGGTCTGCAACTCCAAACGGATGATGACCCACACCCAGGACTCTAACCCGACGAGTACAGTGAAATGAATGGCGACTTTCAGAGGCAAGACTGCTGCTCCGAGTCCCGCAACCCTGAGTCCGCCACATGGGGCCAACCGGTTAGCCCTGTGCTGGAGTTGTGGAGGAAACCACAGGGCCCACCAGTGCCGATACAAAGACTATACCTGCAAAGGCTGCAGCACTAAAGGTCACATTCAGCGAATGTGTAGAAGAAGTTTTACTCACCGAGTCACTGAAGAGTTGGCCGATCACCTGGGCTCCAGCGCTGATGAAGACAAAGCGGCTCAGCCCCTGGAAGAGGTGTACGGAGTGTATACCTGCTCCACCAAGAGTTCCCCATGGAAAATGGAAGTAGAAATCAATGGCGTTCCAGTCTCGATGGAGATCGACACAGGGGCGAGCCACTCGCTGATGAATGATGACCTTTGAAAAACTATGGGACAATCCCGCCAAATGACCCAAAATGTCCCCAATCCAGGCAAAGCTGCTCACTTATACAAAAGACACCATCCCAGTCGTTGGCAGAGTGGATGTCCCATGGCGGTGCAATGCACAAGTTTCCTTTGTGGATCGTTGCCAGTGATGGTCCAACACTGCTGGGAAGTAGATAGATGAAGCTAATCCAAATCTGTCGGAGCGACGAAGGCCTCCAGACCCCGGCGATCGACATCCTATGCCAAACTTGGATCCATCGCAGCACCTGAAAATCCCACCGTCCAGCTTGACTGCGTGGCGACGACACAGACTGCACAACTCAACAGCGAGATGATCCAACCTGAACGACCAGACCTCACCTTCCGGGCTCCAATAGCAGGACTCCGAGGGAAGAAGATTGCCGCAGAAGATAGATTCCCGGCGTGCGTGGCAGAACTTGGGGAGAAAATGATCATCGCAGCCTACCTCGTGGAAAGAAAGAAGATGGTGCCCGCACCACGAGGTGAAGCACCAGGAATCAAGATGGCCGCGACCAGACCACGAGGGGCAGCGTTGAGGGAGCAACACGTGTTGCCGAGTGGCGAACCGGATTGGGGTACTGATTGCAAGGCCCTCTTAAAGGAGACCGGCAACACAAAACAATTAAAGGGATAATTCCACTCTTGGCACAGCGATGCCGGTGATATTAAGGATAAAAGTATAATTAATGAATGCAGGTATATAAATGTACTGTTGAATGGTGATGCCAGCAATGCTAATGGGAGAAATGTAACGAATACTTCAAAAAGTGATGTAAGTGACAAGTTTGTACTGTTGAACAGTGATGCTAGTAATGCTCATGTAACAAATGTAACTAACAAAGGACATGTATCCAAATGTAACCATGCACAGAGATACGGATAGTACACAAGAAAGCGTTGTAAGTGACAAATGTGAAAGTGTAAAGAGATATCACAATGTCGAGTCGGCTAGTTGCAGTTGGAGCCAATGTATCATGTATGCCAATGATAGAAATGTAAGGGGAGCTTGGGGTGTGGGTTCGAATCCACACTCCTCTGAGGTTCTGTACGTGCGATTTATGAGGATGGATGAGTAACGAGGCACCAGACACAATGGGTAAGAGTGCAAAATGGCTAATGTTGTTTATTTAGAATAGTAAACACAAAGATAGAGGGCATAGGAAGAGGTCGTAAATAGCAGTAATGGCACAATCTCACTATACAACACGAAAAATTCTCGCAACAGGGAAGGGGAAGATAAGAGGTTGAAACATTCCACTCACACTCAACCCCCACCTCCCACTTCCACCCTTCTTACCAACTCCTATCCTAAATTGAGTGTGAGGGGGTTTGGGCTCTACTCACAATCCTATCAACTCCGGGGCTCCGGGGGCACTTATTTCACCTCGTAGTCCCTCTGGGGTGGATTTTACGTTGTTTGTCAGTTCGGTTTTCCTCCTCGATGTTGCGTCGGTTTTTTCTATTTGCCTCTCAGTTGGCTCCTAAGCAAAAAGCTGCTGGAGTTCAGCACACCTTCCCCAGAGCGAGGGCCCTGTGAAGAGCTGACTCAACTCCCCTTTAACTCAACTCAACCACAACAAAAACTGACTCCCATCTTCTTAACTCAACTCTACAACTCAATGCAAAAGCTGACTCCAACCTCCAACCTCCAACCTCAAAAACCCAACCTCTTGTGTTTTTGCAGCTTTTTCTTATAGTCCATTCATCTTCACACCAAAACTGCATGCCATTGTCTTGGGTCTCCTTTGAATAAAAAAGGGTGTGAATGGCAGTTCGATGTGTATCGATCTGTCTGGAATGGGAGATTAGCCACACTTCCTGTATCCTGTCGCTCGCTGATGGGGTGAATGAAGATGATGGTTCACTATCTCGACAGAGGTGCCACTCTGCCTGGGCTGGCCAAAATGATTGCATCAGACCTGTGGGCCTTTGCTTAATTATTCAAACTGATACCCTTTGTGTTGCCTTGTGTATTACTGGGGAGATTTTACCTGGACATGTTGCCTCTTCTGTGAGGGTTTGATAGAGTATTCAAACAGGCTCATTTAGACAGGCTTTGAAAATTCACAGACCCCCAAGTCAAAGCTACTACGTGCTGCTCAGCATGTTGCATTAACTCATCAATCAACTTGACATTTTCGGACCTTGGGTAGCGAGCCAATAAAACGTTAAAAGACTTTCAATTGAGCCAATAAGGTCAAAGAAGGCGAGTTCTTTTCTGTAAATTGATCCAGGTATAAAGTACAGCCATTTTGACCATGTGTCTCAGTAAGAACAAAGAAACTGGCAATCAGCCAGCAGTTTGTTGCTCTCTGCCAGTATTAAAAAGTTAAAACTACCATCGGAGTTCGTATTTCATTGGAAATTAAGAGATCTAACAATTTTGGCGCTGCAAGCAGGGTCGCTGAGGAAAGAAACTGAATTTTGGACAACAGGCCTACATTTTGAGGTAAGGACTCCTCTTTTTAAAAAAAAGTCCTCGGTCAAAAGTCTAAATTCGCCTCTCCTTTTACGCGATTCCGAAAGCCTCCGGTTTGCAAACCCTCCGGTTGGTAGTCGGCTCGAGGTCCTATAGACGTCTACACCTCGGCGATGTGTTAGTTAATTAATCACCGACCTATTGATCGGCTAGAAAGCCTACGACTCGAGACCCCAGTAAAGAACTTAGTAAAGAAATGGCAGCAGGGAGATAATGGCAAAGAATTGCCTACGACTGTTAAAGGTGGGCAGGCACCACCTCAAGTTTCACTAGATTTAATTCTCGAACAGTTGAAAGAATACATAGAGCAACAATTCAACTTATCTAAAACCTGTATTAAGATCGAACAAAAGTACGGAACCTCCAAAGGACAATGGTCCTTGGACGAGATTAAAAGGGTCTGGGGAAAAACGACCCGTATGAAAAATAAAGAGCGAACTAGATGGTCCCTAGCGGTTATGGGCCAGATTCGAAACCGGAATGAAATTATAATGCGTTCCCAACATGATCGAGAACTGACCAGTACAAAGGATCAATTGCAAGCAGTTTGTGCACAGCTGCGACAGAAAAAGCTTGAACTTGAAAAGCTGGAAGCGGAAGTTAAAGATCTTAAAGGTGAAATTAAAGAATGGAAAAAATCATTAGGTCAAGAGACAGTAATAGGAAAAGGAAAATGTATTGATCAATTCCCAGGGTACCCACGTTTGGATAAATTAAAAGCGCAAACCCGAAGACACGACTGAGGAATAGATACGGTTTCTGAATCCTCCGACAATACAGTGTCGGAGGATGATGAAGAATTAGGAGTGCGCTTTGCCCCGTTTAAAAAAAGATGAGTTGTAGTCAAATCAGAAGAGACTGCGGATGAGGGTGGAACCAAAAAAACAAAGAGAAGGGTGTACGAAGAATACTTAGTTCATGATCCGGCAGACCCAGAGAAAATTGATAAATGGTCCAAGGAATTGCCCAATCCAAAGAAAGGGGGAGTAAAAATGTGGGACCAATTGGACCGCTTAAGAAATATATATCAACTTCATCCCTGGGACGGAGTGCAAATTTTGACCATAATGGTGCCAAAAACACAGGGAAGAAAATTGCACGACAAGGTAGATGAAGCTTTGGGGCAGAATGAGCAAGAATTAGACGCAGGATGGGAAGCGATTAAACACTGGCTGCAAGCCTTCAGTCCAGCTAAGACAGACTGGGGAAAAATTGCAGCCTGCCAACAGAAAGGAACAGAGGAGGTCCTGGAGTATGACGAGCAGTTTAGATGCACGTGGCTAGAACATTCGGGTATGAATAATACGGATGAGGAAATGGATGAACAAGCGTTTGGACCCCTGAAAGCAGCTGTCATGGCAGGTCTAAAGCCAGAACTGTCCAAAATGCTTAAGGTAGTGTTACCGGACTGGGAAGGTAGAGGAACTACCTTTGCAGCATTGGTGGATCGATGTAACCAATTAGATCGGGATATGGGAGCTAAAGTCCGAGCTGTACAGGCTATGGGATGGAAATCCCAGGATTAGGAAAATTACCCGGAAAATGTCATTATTGTGGGAAAGAAGGTCACTGGGCCAAGACATGCAGGGCAAAACAGAAAGGTCGTGGCTGGGGAAGAGGACGCCGCCAGGGATACAATTCAACCAACAAGCCAGGCTTGTCACAAGATAACAACCTCATAGAAGCATTTAAGCGACTGACAATACAACAACAGAAGGAGTTACTTGGGATAGCAAAAAACGATAAGAGCCCACCCTGGCCCCCCTCCTCGCACTAATACAACAAAGGGGAGATGGGCTATATATAACTGTGAGGGTGGGCGATAAGGATGTGGACTGTCTTTTAGACACAGGGGCGGAATTAACATGCTTACCCCGACAATATTGAGACTTTTTGCCGTTGGATGGTAGGGCACGTACAGCCTATGGAGTTTGGGGCCATAAAATGGAAATTAAAAGGACAACACCGGTACTTATAGGGCTGGGTCCACATGAACTAACCACGCCGGTCTGGATAGGCCCAGTAGATCAACCCCTTTTGGGAATGGACGTTCTAATCCAAGTAGATTCATCGTTGCATTTTGAGGATGGTCGGGTGACATGGTCAATTAGAACTTTGAAGAAAGAAGAATTGAACGAACACCATGGCCCCAGGCACTACCAATAGTGCTATGTAGCATTAGGGCAACCCCGAACAGAACTACAGGTCTAAGCCCATTTGAAATTATAACAGGAAGACCCATGTCGCTATAGGAACTATCGATTTACGGAAAGCTGATGTTCACTTAATGAGTGACACTTTGTTATCATACTGTCAGAACTTAACCAATGCTATTAGTTCTGTTTCTCAACAGGTATCGGCAGCTTGGGGTAATCCACCCGAAGGAGGACACGACATCATCCCGGGAGTCTGGGTGTATGTGAAAAAGTTGCATAAAGAACCTTTGGGTGCCAAGTGGGAGGGACCTTATCATGTGTTATTGACCACCCAGGCAGCTGTTAAAGTCCAAGGAAAGAAAGCCTGGATCCACGCTTCACACGTTAAACGAGCACCCATAACTGAAGCTGAAATCTACTAAGGATAATTACTTTTTGCGAAAATGTATAAATTTACTGTATTATTGATTGTAGGTATTATAGGCATAGGCCTACTTCTTACTAGCCGACCCTCTGTACCAAAGGGAAATAGTAGGGTAGCAAGGGAATTACATGTAAATACCTTTTTATATATGTCATACATTTATGCCAAACAAAGTAACATTTCTAGTTGTTGGGTGTGTGCGCATATTCCTATTCACTCAAAGGGAGGGATTCCCTTGAGGCCAGTTCCCTTGAATATCTCGGAAATGGCTGAGTAGATAATTAATCAAAATAAAACAGGCAATGCGTTTCAAGATACGGAAAACTGGGCACGTAAATGGAAGTCAGCAGGTTACAATTTGACTACCTTTGAAGGGGGATACCAACCGTGGTACAATAATTCCAAACGGCCCCCATTTTTTGTTGTCACTAATACAACGGGAATAGGAAGACCGGGGGAATCGGTCTGTCTGATTAGAAACATCAAAGGAGGCCAAAATATGGGGTATAGTAACTGCTCCCGGAATTATAATATAATCAAGCCACGGAACCATCCAAACTGGGCCAATGTGGGAATTTTTAACGTAACGGAGATTCTGAATAAAACAGATGGAAAAGCCTGGACAGGCCCCGGAGTGTTGCTGACAAAGAAACAGCTAACATTCATTGCATATAATGGCACCTATTGGGTGTGTGGCCACAAGGCCTACCCTTGGCTGCCCCAGAATTGGATGGGATCCTGCTATTTAGCCTACATTGTGCCTTATATGTATCATATAAAGTCACTGTCGGAACATTTACACCGTCCTAAGAGAGCTATCACAGAAACAGAGAGGTTCTTTGCCATTCTGATCCCTGGGTATAGGACCGCCAAACTGGCAAGGGAATCCATTAACATGGCATCCGTTGTGGAACGAGTAGCCAATGATACCTCAGAGGCCCTAGTTAAAATCAATGCAGAAATGGTAGCAATCCGCACAGTAGCCCTGCAGAATAGACTGGCTCTTGATTACATCCTGGCTGAAAAGGGAGGTACTTGCGCCCTACTCGGAACTGAGTGTTGCACATATATCCCAGATAGCTCCAAAGAAGTTACCCACTTAGCGGAGCATATCCAAAAGGAGGTAGAAAAACTTAAGCAACCCCTATCATTCACTTTGTTGAGTGGAGCAACTGAATGGCTAGGTTCAATAGGAACTTCATTGGTGGAAGGTTTAATTCTATTTGTTGTAATTGTTTTACTTTTATATTGTTTGTTTATGTTGATTAAATGTTGTTGCGACCAGGCAGCTGTAGCTGTTGTCCCGCAGGTGTGACACCTTGCAGGTCCCAGCAGACCATCTGTACGTGGCACAGGGGTATGTTATGCTTAAGCAAAGGTTGTTTACTGGTTGAACTAAGATATTGATTTGGATTAAATTGGAATAAGGTTAATTAACCTATTAAAACCAGACTTCCATTGTGGCCACGATGGAACTCGGGTTGGTGTAAATTTGTGTGGAAGCGACTAGTCCGGACATGTGGCGAAACACAGCAACAAATTTTGGAAGGAAACTCTATTAACATATATGAAATTATTTTGTAGAATGTTTAACCAGTGATACCTGAAGTTTTATGATTCAGTTTGTGAAAGAATCAAAGGGGGGATTGATAGAGTATTCAAACAGGCTCATTTAGACAGGCTTTGAAAATTCACAGACCCCGAAGTCAAAGCTACTACGTGCTGCTCAGCATGTTGCATTAACTCATCAATCAACTTGACATTTTAGGACCTTGGGTAGTGAGCCAATAAAACATTAAAAGACTTTCAATTGAGCCAATAAGGTCAAAGAAGGCGAGTTCTTTTCTGTAAATTGATCCAGGTATAAAGTACAGCCATTTTGACCATGTGTCTCAGTAAGAACAAAGAAACTGGCAATCAGCCAGCAGTTTGTTGCTCTCTGCCAGTATTAAAAAGTTAAAACTACCATCGGAGTTCGTATTTCATTGGAAATTAAGAGATCTAACAGGGTTTTACACGAAAAGCTGGAGAAATGTCCTTTTAAAATATAAAGTTGCCTTGTATCCATTTTCCTGGAAGAACCAAATGTACACTCTTCCCCCTTACGGTAGCTGGCTCATCTCCCGTCCGGTTCCATGCCCCTGCAACACTGTCTGTTACTGTACAGGGTGGCCAGAGTCCCATCATCCTCCGCGGTTTACAGGCTGGTGGCTGCAGTTGGTTATTTTAAACATGGCATCTTCCCATTCTCCCTGCCACATGTCTCCGTGGTTGGTTTTGCAGAACCTTACATGATGAGAAATGATACCGGGTTCTACATGTATACTGACAATGCCAAAGGTAACCTCCCATGGGAAACACCCAGGTCCAGCGGGCTACCCGATCATGTAGCCTGCACTTCCGGGACCAATGTGATGCCCCAGGGAGGGTTCACACACACCCAGTGGAAGCATACCCGCTGCAGGGACAGCAGTCAATGGACAGCACAGCCATCACCACTGGCAACCTGCCCCAGATCGGCCCTACTCCCCCTGGCTACCAGGGCCAGCACCGGGAGCAAGAGGTCAATACCCTCCAGCTTTCCCGGCGGGACCTGGGATGACCAGACTTCCACCACCTTGAAGGGCAGCAGGGCAACCCTACAGCCCCCAATGGTGGACAAGGTGGCCATACCACCCTGTGTCTAGACGTTACATATGCATTGTGGTAGAACATCATTTAAATCTTGGGATGTTTTTATTTATTAATTGGTCAATTATAGCATCGCTACAGTAGCTGGCTAGTCACGGAATGTACATGGTCATCTGACAGGACTTTCCTGGAGCATTTAAATGGATTTTTAATTAATACTAGTGTGCTATATATCATCACTGTAAAATAGGTTTGTCTAAAAGATTGTTGAGCACAAAGCTGGTCTATTGTGAACTTTTGATATTGGCATGCTTTTAAATAAAACAAGTGATGGGAAGATACAAGTATCCAATAAAAGACAAGATAAATATTGAACTGACTTTTAAAATATTTTTTTGGAATATATAAAATCAACAAGCTAGGTTTTGTTTAGAGCATGGCTAGAGCCTCTGTAGTCTACTACATTTATAGTTATGTTTTTAGTATTAACAGCATCTCACCTGACCACCATTGATGATTAAGATGAAATGATTTATTTCTGAGATGGTATTTTACAATTAGTAAAGATATGTCACAATCAATTCCTAAAAGTCGTATAAGTACTAACCCGTAAAATAATTTGATCTTTCATGTTTCCCCAGGTGTGTAGCTTGCCACACGAGTTTAACCCAGCCAAGAGGACAGACGGCACCGTGCTCGCTGGTGTCCGTCAGTATTTCTCTTTAATCAGCTGCTGGGAAGTGTACAACAGTGGCTCAAAGTTACTTTTCTTCCAATTCAGGAATCTACCTTATTGTGTTCCTAACACAGATGAGGCTGCACACAGGGAGGTTAAAGTAACAGTGACCTCAGTCTTTAATAAGACACTCCAGAGTGAGGAACAGGGCTTAGGGGCCGGCTTATATTCAGTGCTCCCAAGAGATGCTGGTATCCCTTGGGACTTCAGGGAATGAGTTCCCTGGTGGCGGAACATGGGAGTGCATGCTTTACAGATACACAACATCACTCCCCCCACAAAGTCAAAGTGAAAACTATTTACAAGGTGAGGCAGTCGGGAGCCTTTCTTTCCCTGTTGGACTGCCTCGGTACAAATGTCTGTTCTGGTGTGTTGGCTGTGCCCTCGCTGGGCTGGCGTGTTGTTGGTCCTGCAGGGCTGCTAGGTGAGCCTGGCCTTGCTGGGCTGTTTGGCATGATGGGTTCGATTTCCTGATCCGGGTTGGTGTCGTTGATCCTTTGGGTGTGTGTTGTGGGCTCGAAAAAGGTGGTGTCTGCTGTGGGTTGTTCAGAGCAGTCTGTGAACCGCAGTCTCGTTTGGTCCAGGTGCTTTCTGCAAATTTGTCCATTGTCTAATTTGACTACAAACACCCTTTTACTTTCTTTAGCTATCACTGTGCCCGCGATCCACTTGGGACCACGTCCATAGTTTAACACATACGCAGGGTCATTCAGATCAATTTCCCGTGACAGAGTGGCACAACCATCGTTTACATTTTGTTGCTGCCGCCTGCTCTATACCTGATCATGCAGGTTGGGGTGAACCAGCGAGAGTCTGGTTTTAAGTGTCCTTTTCATGAGTAGCTCAGCCGGGGGCACCCCTGTGAGTGAGTGGGGTCTCGTGCGGTAGTTGAGCAGTACTCGCGACAGGCGGGTTTGGAGTGAGCCTTCTGTGACTCATTTAAGGCTCTGTTTGATGGTTTGTACTGCCCGCTCTGCCTGCCCATTGGAGGCTAGTTTAAACGGGGCCGAGGTGACATGTTTGATCCCATTGTGGGTCATGAATTCTTTAAATTCGGCACTGGTGAAACATGGCCTGTTGTCACTGACCAGTATGTCAGGCAGGCCGTGGGTGGCAAACATGGCCCTCAGGCTTTCAATGGTGGCGGTGGCGGTGCTTCCCAACATTATTTCACATTCAATCCATTTTGAAAAAGCATCCACCACCACCAGGAACATTTTACTGAGAAACTTGCCCGCTTAGTCGACATGGATCCTCGACCATGGTCTGGAGGGCCAGGACCACAAAGTTAGTGATGCCTCTCTGGGTGCGATGCTCAACTGAGCACACATGCTGCATTGCCATACACAGGACTCTAAGTCAGAGTCGATACCGGGCCACCACATGTGGGATCTGGCTATCGCTTTCATCATTACTATACCCGGGTGTATGCTGTGGAGATCCGAGATGAACATGTCCCTGCCCTTTTTGGGTAGCACTACACGGTTACCCCACAACAGGCAATCTGCCTGAATGGACAGCTCGTCCTTTCGCCGCTGGAACGGCTTGATTGGCTCTTGCATTTCAACGGGGATGCTGGCCCAGCTGCCATCAGTACACAGTTTTTTACGAGCGACAGCAGAGAATCTTGGCTGGTCCAAGTCCGAATCTGGCGGGCCGTGGCCGTATCATTTTCAAACGCTTCCATGGCCATCAACAAGTCTGCGGGCTGCACCACAATCAACAAGTTTACAGGCTGCGCCATTTCCACCCCCGTGGTGGGCAATGGTAGCTGACTGAGAGCATCATCACAGTTCTCGGTGCCTGGCCTGTGGCGGATGGTATAGTTATACGCTGATAGTGTGAGTGCCCAGCTTTGTATGCGGGCTGAGGCATTAGTATTTATCCCCTTGTTTTCAGCCAACAGGGATGTGAGGGGCTTGTGATCGGTTTCCAGCTCAAATTTGAGGCCAAACAGATACTGATGTATTTTCTTTACCCCGAACACACATGCTAATGCCTCTTTCTCAATCAAGCTATAGGCCCTCTTGGCCTTAAACAAGCTCCTGGAAGCACAGGCGACAGGTTGCAACTTCCCACAGCGTTAGCTTGTTGTAATACACACCCGACTCCGTACGACGATGCGTCACATGCTAGCACAAGTCTTTTACATGGGTTATACAAGCAGCTTGTTGGAGCATAAAATGTTTCTGGCTTTCTCAAAAGCAATTACTTGGTTTTTTTCCCCATACCCAGTTCTCACCTTTGCGCAATACCACATGGAGGGGCTTTAAAAGGGTGCTTAACCCCGGTAGGAAGTTACCAAAATAGTTGAGGAGTCCCAGGAACGACCGCAGCTCCGAGACGTTCTGTGGCCTGGGGGCATTCATGATAGCCTCTGTCTTGGCGTCTGTGGGCCGAATGCCGTCCGCCATGATCTTTCTCCCCCAAAACTCCACTTCTGTTGCCATGAAGACGCATTTCGACCTCTTCAGCCGCAGCCCTACGCGATCCAGTCGCTGGAGGACCTCCTCCAGATTTTGTAAGTGCTCGGCAATGTCCCGACCCGTGATCAATATGTCGTCCTGAAAGGCCACCGTTTGTGGTACCGACTTGAGTAGGCTCTCCATGTTTCTCTGGAAGATCGCTGCAGCCAACCGAATTCCAAACAGGCATCTGTGTAGATGAACAGTCCCTTGTGTGTGTTGATGCAGGTGAGGCTCTTGGAAGACTCCTCCAGCTCCTGCATCATGTCGACCGAACTCAGGTCGAGCTTGGTGAACGTCTTGCCTCCTGCCAGCGTCGCAAATAGGTCAACTGCCTTAGGTAGCGGGTATTGGTCCTGTAGCGAGAAACGTTTAATAGTTACTTTATAATCGCTGCAAATCCTGACCGTGCCATCACTTTTGAATACTGGAACAATCAGGCTGGCCCACTCGCTGAATTCCACTGGGGAGATGATGCATTCGCGTTGCAGTCTGTCGAGCTCGATTTCCACTCCCTTCCTCATCATGTGAGGTGCCGCTCGTGCCTTGTGGTGAATGGGTCATGACTCTGGGACGAAGTGGACCTGCACCATCGCCCCGGAAAAGTTTCCAATGCCTGGCTCAAAAAGGGAAGAAAATTTGTTAAGAACCTGGCTACATAAGGCCTCATCGACATGTGATAATGCTCGGATGTCATCCCAGTTCCAGCGGATTTTGCCCAGCCAGCTCCTTCCAAGCAGTGTGGGGCCATCACCCGGGACAATCCAGAGTGGCAGTTCATGCACCGTACCCTCGTAGGTGACCTTGACCATGGCACTGCCCAGGACAGTGATATGCTCTTTGGTTTACGTTCTCAGTTTCGTGTGGCTGGGGCTCAGGGCTGGTCTGAATGTCTTGTTGCACCACAGTCTCTCAAACATCTTTTTACTCATGATGGATTGGCTAGCGCCAATGTCCAGTTCCATGGCTACGGGTAAGCCATTCAATTTTACGTTTAGCGTTATAGGAGGACATTTCTTTGAAAATGTGTGCACCCAGTGTACTTCAGCATCTGCCTCCTCTCTCTGAGGCTCGAAATTGCTTTGATCTTCCTCTGCCATGTGGTGGTTAGCAGGTTTTGCAGAGCTTGCAGCTTGTCTGCAAGCTCGTTGGAGGTGCCCCATTGTTTCACAGCTCTTGCAAACATACCCTTTGAAGTGGCATGAATAGGCTGAATGGACGCCACCACAACGCCAACAAGGTGTGAATTGCCTTGCATTCATCCTTTGTTGGGGACTCTGAGTCATCTGGGTCACCTGAGGCCTGCTGGCAGTTGCAGACTCGTGAGTTCTGCCCTGTTCATTTCTACTTGCAAACACAGTTCCATTTAATTTATGAACATTGCGAGCACTTGTGTACTGAGATATTTGTTTGGTGTTATCACTGGTGGAAATAAACACCTGTGCTATCGCAATGGCCTTACTGAGGATCGGTGTCTCTACAGTCAAAAGTTTTCATAGGATGGTCTCGTGGCCAATTCCCAGTACAAAAAAGTCTCTGAGCATTTGCTCCAGGTAGCCATCAAACTCACATTGTCCTGCAAGTCGCCTTAGCTCAGCGACGTAGCTCGCCACTTCCTGACCTTCAGATCGCTGGCACGTGTAAAACCGATACCTCGCCATCAGCATGCTCTCCCTCGGGTTAAGATGCTCCCGAACTAGTGTACACAGCTCCTCATACGACTTATCTGTGGGTTTCACTGGAGCCAGAAGATTCTTCATGAGGCTGTAGGTCGGTGCCCTGCAGACTGTGAGGAGGACCGATCTCCTTTTTGCAGCGCTTCCTTCTCCGTCCAGCTTGTTGGCTACAAAGTACTGGTCTAGCCGTTCGACATAGGCTTCCCAGTCCTCACCCTCCGAAAACTTCTCCAGGATGCCCACAGTTTGGTGAATCTTTGCGTTGGATTCGTATTCTCGTCACCAGTTATTGTGTTCCTAACACAGATGAGGCTGCACACAGGGAGGTTAAAGTAACAGTGACCTCAGTCTTTAATAAGACACTCCAGAGTGAGGAACAGGCCTTAGCGGCCGGCTTATATACAGTGCTCCCAAGAGATGCTGGGATCCCCTAGGACTTCAGGGGATGAGCTCCCTGGTGGCGGAACATGGGAGTGCATGCTTTACAGATACATAACATACCTGACCTTTGCTTGGCATCACTTCAGGACAGAATGCCAACCAGTCGGTCAATTGGAAGCTTGAGCCTGTGCTTACTGAAATGAAACTTTATTCAGGCAGCTGGCTTGCTGTCTCCAAAAGAAACTTTAATCAGCAATTTATCTAAACTGTTCAGCTGAACCCATTCTTCTGCCAGGTAATTTTCAGCTCCAGCTGTTGCCCGTACTGTTTTTACCTTCGATACATACATAAATCTTCCAGTACTGATAATGCCCTATGGATAGACATTCACTTACAAGAAAAATATGCACAGCACACACACCGGGCTATCAATATGGGATTTGAAACCAGGAGAAAACCTTTGAGACAATGTAACATCTTTCTGATGCAGTTTGAAGTTCGAAGAATTATCAATTAACCTTATGTGCATCCTGTATATAATGATTCTGGTTAGATGATTCATATCTACTAAATCTGGAGCATGAGTGATGATATTAGCCGTAAGAATTAACTAATGAAGAGTTGTTTCAAAAATAGAAAGCAAAGTATCAAAATATGTGAAAATAGTACGAGCAGGAGCAAGTCCAGCTGCATCTACCCACCCCTTCCTCCCCCACGTTCCCCACCCCCAACCCCGCCCCTCTAGTAGAATTAGATGAGAGCAAAGGCTTACCTGGTTATGCCAATGAGTAGGTTCATTGTACATTTCAGGAGGCTTCCAATTTTGAACCCGCCTTTGCTAAGTTAACTAATACTAGTCAAGCTAGTGATATCAGTGTTAACATTAGCCTCAGTATTCCTGAGTAATTGGAAGTTAAATTGACCAACATTCCTGCTCTTGATTGCTATCCAGTAAACCCTGAACATGTGTAGATGTTGGAGGGATAGCATCCCTTTCAGGTTCAGGTTTGGCTGTGTTGCCCCACAGTCACGTAGCCTGCCAAAACCTACTGTCCATGCTTACACCTGAAGGGTAGCCGTTTGGAGATTAAATAGAGGATGACTCCTGCTATGGCTCATTTTGGTGTGCAGTGTTACTTATGCAGAGACCTGGACTAATGATCCAGAGAATGTGAGTTCAAATCGCACTATGGCAGGTTGAGAATTTGAATTCAGTTTTTTAAAATCTGGAATTAAAAAGCTGGTAACAGTAAAAGTGACCATGAAGCTGTCGGATTGTTGTCAAAACCCAACTGGTTCACTACTGTCCTTTAGGGAAGGAAATCTGTCGTCCATATCCAGTTTGACCTATATGTGACTCCAGACCCACACAATGTGGTTGACTCTTAACTGCCCTCTGAAGTGGCCTAGCAAGCTGCTTTGTTGAAGCTTAGGAAGAGTGTTCACCAGTTCTCAGAGCAAGTAGGGATGGGCAATAAATACAACCTTGCTGGATAAAAATGGCCAAATAAAAGGGATGGAAGAGGATTGAAAATTGTGTGATTTCAGATCCCCTTGTGGCCATGTTTTGGATGACTTGTTAATTTTTGTCTTTCAGTAATTTTATCTGGTAGTGTGAAAATCACTTCTAACCCCCACAGGTCCTTTGCAGTCAGAATCAGGTGAATTTATAATGGGGAGCAAAGAAATGGCAGACCAATTGAACAAATACTTTGGATCTGTCTTCACTAAGGAAGACACAAATAACCTTTCGGAAATACTGGGGGTTCGAGGGTCTAGCGAAAAGGAGGAACTGAAGGAAATCCTTATTAGTCAGGAAATTGTGTTAGGGAAATTGATGGGATTGAAGTCTGATAAATCCTCAGGGCCTGATAGGCTGCATCCCAGAATACTAAAGGAAGTGGCCCTAGAAATAGTGGATGCATTGGTGATCATTTTCCAACATTCTATTGACTCTGGATCAGTTCCTATGGAGTGGAGGGTAACTAATGTAACACCACTTTTTTAAAAAGTAGGGAGAGAGAAACAGGGAATTATAGACCGGTTAGCCTGACATTGGTGGTGGGGAAAATGTTGGAATCAATTATTAAAGATGTAATAGCAGCACATTTGGAAAGCAGTGACAGGATCGGGTTCCCCCCGAAACCACTCTCAGTTGATACTCTCACAGCGTTTCCTCAGTTCTTCTAGGGACCACTCACTATTGGGACCCGTCGCCACCCTCTCTCCTGCAGGCTCTGGGCTGTCTGCACCAGAAGCTAGGCTATCCCTCACCGGCTCCTCACTGTCGGCGGCCCCTTCCTCTGGTACAACCCTTTCCCCGTCAGGAGACTCTCGTTTCTCCAGGGACCACTCACTGCTGGGACCCGCCACCACTATCTCGCTTGCAGGCTCTGGGCTGTCCGCACCGAAGGCTAGGCTATCCCCGACAGGCTCCTCACTGTCGGCGGCCCCTGTCTCTGGTACAACCCCTTCCCCGTCAGGGAACCTTGGCTGTGGGGTCACGTCCAGTGACCGGCTACCTGCCCTGCGCGGCCCTTTCCCCTTGTACCTCTCGGGAAAGTAAAACAGGCTGCTAGGGACGGTGGCACCCTTGGCTGTGGAGTCCGAGCGTATCTCCTAATGGGTGGAAGTGAGTCCTCGTTCCATATGTAAGGTAGGAATCCCCCTTCCTGTGGGTCCCAAATCTGTGAGTAGTTTGTACCTGTGAAGCAACTCACTGCTCCTTGTGGTGGGATCGGTGGGGCTGCAGTGGTGGGCTGGGTGCCTGGGCTTCCCGTCGGGGTTATCCCTCCGGGCTGCCCTTTCCCACGAGTTTTTGCCTTGTTGGGGTTAAACAGTTTACATTGGTTAATGTGAAACCATTTAACCCGGCGGGGCATCTTGACCACGTATACCATGGGGCTTGCCTTGTCGACAATGCTGTAAAGTCTCATGTATAGTGGCTCAAAGACTCCTACCTTGGCAAAGTTGTGGACCATGACCTGGTTGCTCACCTGCCCTCGTGGTGCTTGCTCGGTTCCAGCAGCAATCGGTTGGTCTGATGCTGCTTTCCCATGTTAGTGGCCACCTGCCAGTGAATCTGTTTGAGGTGCTCCAACAGACTCTTGGTAAAGCGGTCCCTATTCACCTCGATTACCTGAGCTTCTGTCAGGACCGGGGCAAGTACATGGGTAGGGGTTCGCATGGCTCTTCCAATCATGAGCTCGTATGGGGAATACCCCGTGCTTTTCGACTGGCTGGCCTGGAGCCCCATCAAAACCAGGGGCAACCTCTCCACCCACCTCTGCGGGGAATCCCCAGTCTCCTTCCTGAGTTTTCCTCTCAAGGTCCTATTCATATGCTCCACTAGCCCTGAGGACTGGGGGGTTGTAGGCGACGTGCCACTTCCCCTCAATCCCCAGCACCTTAAGGGTTGCCTGCATGACCTGTCCCGTGAAGTGGCTCCCCCAGTCGGACTCCACGTACTGTGGAAGTCCCCACCTGGAGAACACCTCCCTAACCAATATCCTGGCGGTCCCCGCTGCTGTGGCTGTTCGGCAAGGGAAGGCTTCAACCCACTTTGTGAAAGTGTCCATCAAAACCAGGCAGTACCGGTACCCTCCCTTAGCCACAGGTAGGGGTCCTATGTAATCGATTTGTATCGATTGCCATGGTCCCTCTACCCTCCTTGCGTGTCCTAGAGACACCTTTCTTTTCTGGGGATCTGGATTATTGGTTGCACAGACAAGACAGTTTGCGCAAAATTCACGAGTGTCTTCCCGGAGCTGGGGCCACCACCCGACCTGTTCCACCCGTTGCCAGGTGACCTCCGGTCTGGGGTGTCCAGCTCCAGGGCCTGCGTGGGCCAGCTGAAGGAACTCCCTCTGGTGCTGCTGGGGCACTATCCACTGCTCTCCTTTAAACAACATCTTCTCCCTAACATGGATGCCTGTGCCTCTGTACGGTCCTTCGACCTTTTCTTCCGCAGTCAGCTTGTCCATGACGGACTTGAGGACGGGATCTCGCGCCTGTACCTACTGGAGGTCCGGGGCCAAAGCCATTCCTGCGCTCCCTTGTGTCCCCTGTCCGCCCCGGATAGCTACTATGGGGCCTGCCTCAAGCGGATTCCACTTGGTTCCCGTTCGGGCTCCCTCTTTGGCCAGTTGATCTGCCTTTTGGTTCCCTGTAGCCCTGGGCTCATGTTTGTAATGGGCCTTTACTTTGTGAATGCAAATGTCTGCCCCGGTCCCTACTGCCTGCATGATGTGCTGCAGTAGGGATTTTATGGCCAGGGGCTTACCGTCTGCAGATGTATATCCGCGATGGGACCAGATGGCTAGGTACTCCGTGCAGGCATTGCAGGCGAACATACTATCTGAACAGATGGTATAGGGCCGTGGGAATTCGTTGGGGTGGGTGACTACATACATGACTGCCGACAGTTCAGCATGCTGGGCGCTCATGGTGGTTGGGAGCTTTATGGCCCTGGCAATGCCTGCCTGGTGATCATAAATCCCGCACCCTGTGAGCCTGTCCCCTGCCACCACCGTGCTGGACCCGTCAACATAGATCGCCCGGCCATGGGGATGGATCCCCGCCCAGAGCCCTATGTCCATGTCCCAGACACCCTCAACGGAGCAACGATGCGCTTTCCCGGGGTACAGCATGTTGGCTGTCAGTCGGGGCTCATACATCCCTTTTACTCTCAAATCCATCTGTGAGAGCAGGAGGGTCCAGCGAGCAATGCGTGCACTGCTCACAGTCCCATCCTTAATTCTCCCATCCAGCAGCATCTGAGTGGGGGTGTGATGAGTGAGGAGGGTGATTGGGGACACTCCTGTAAACACCTGTGACCGCTTCACAGCCCAGTGGGTGGCCAGCAGATGCCTTTCACAGTTTGAGTAACCCCTCTCAGCCTCAGTGAAGACCCTGGAGCATCAGCACAGCACTTAAGCTATCCCCGCTGGTTGCTACCTCCAGGAAAAATCCCTCGCCCTCATCTACCGCTCCCAGGGCCGGAGCTTTCTGCAGATCTCCCTTGAGGCGGGTAAACGCTGCATCACAGTCCTCATCCCACTCCCACTCCACGCCTTTGCGCAGGAGCCGGAGTAGGGGGGGCTGCAATGGCTGCGTAATCCTCAATGAAGTCCCTGCAGTAACCGGTCAGACCCAGGAACGACCTCACCCCTGTAACTGTAGTCAGGGCCAGTAACTCCTGAACTGCCCTCCTCTTAGCCTCATCAATGGCTCTCTCCCCTGCCCGCACAATCATCCCCAGGAATTTTACCTCTGTCTGGCCGATTTGTGCTTTCTTAGGGTTTACTTTAAAACCCTCCTCGTGCGGCAGTCCCAAAAGCTCTGCCAGCAGGGGACCGTGCTCTTCCTCCGAATCGGAGAATAGCAGCAGGTCGTCCACATACTGGACTAGCTGTCTGGGTCTGCTGAACTCTTTCAGGCAGTTGGCCATACACTGATGAAAAATGCTTGGGCTGTTGTGGAAGCCCTGGGGAAGACAGTTCCAGGTATACTGCTGTCCTTTGAATGTAAAGGCCAATTTGTACTGGTCCTCCCGCCACAGCGGGATGGACCAGAACCCATTCGAGATGTCCAGCACTGTAAAGACGGTTGCGGACGCGGGGATGGCTGCGACTAGGTCGGCTACGGCTGCCACTGTGGGCGCACAGGCAGGGATATTTTTATTGAGGGCTCGGTAGTCCACCGTGGCCCTCCAAGAATTGTCCGTTTTTCTAACCGGCCAAAGTGGAGAGTTCACATGTGTGGCTTTTGGTCTCAACACTCCTTGTCTGACTAGAGATCCCAAAGCGACCTCTATGTCGGCCTCAGCCTCCCTGGGAAAATTATATTGCTTCTGGGGCTTAGACATGGGGTCCCCATCTACTCTGACCTCGACCCCATTTACCCGTCCACAGTCGTGCTTATGCCTGGCAAATGCCGTCAGGTTAGCCCGCACAAAAGCCTGATAGATCATCAGGGTGCCGTCTACCAGAGCGCCGAGGTCATATCCCTCCTTCGGCTTTACAGTGCAGAGGGCTGCTGTAACTTCCCCCTCCCCGGTGTCAGCTGTGCCCCACAGACAGTGGTTCCGCAGGTCAACCAGAATTTTCTGGCCGCTGAGGAAATCTGCCCCTAGGATGCTTTACCCACTTCCTCCCACGGCAGAAGGACACACTTCCACATGTTGTGGAGAGTGCCTATGTGTATCTGCAGTGATTTGGAGAAGAAGCCCTCGCGTTCTTCTCTAGTGAAGCTGGTTAGGCAATAGGGGATCCCACTGGATAGAGGTGAGGTGGCCGGGTCGTCTACATGAACCAGGGTGCACAAGGCCTCTGTGTCCAGCAGATACTCCCCCCCGGACCCCCTCAACCCCCATCATGACACGTAGTCTGCTCCACGCATCATAGGTGACCGGGCAGAGGTACACGGGTTCCTTGGGGTCTAGTCATTGGGGAGTGTTGGTCTGGGCCTGAGGGACTTCTCCCCCGGTCACGGTCGCGACCTTCCCAGTCTGGGTAAAGAGTGCCTGCAGAGCCGCGAGGAGACCCTCGAGTGGGCAGCAGGGCTGGGCACAGCTGGTTTGGGAGGGCTTGCGGTCGCGGGGACTGGGGCTGAGGTTGGTGGACCTCTCTTTTCCTGCCTCGAAGCCCGGCATTCCCTCCTCATGTGCCCTGTCTCCCCACACCCGTAGCAAACTACCTCTCTGCCTGCCTGCCAATTCCCTTCTTGCCTCCACTCTCTCTTATCAGAGCCGGGGCGGATCTCACACACCTTCCCCTTGGTGGGTTTCTCCCCCCCGATTCTGCCATTGCGAAAAGAGAGGGTCAGCTGCCTCAGCACCATCTCCACTGTGGCTTGGGGTTGGCCTGGGCATGCAACTCCGGTAGGCTGTTTGCCACCAGTGCATGCAGCCAGCGACCACGTCGGTGTGCATCCAGCTGGGTTCGGTCCAAATTCCCCGCACTGGCTTCCTCGTACACTGGCCACAGTCAATCAGCGAACGCCTGAGGGGTCTCCCCGGGTCTCTGGACAGTGGCCTGTACCCTGTCGAACAGACAGCCATCGTTCAACCTCATGGCCTTCAGGATATCCTCCTGGAGAGCAGCCACTGTTCGCTGACCCCTCTTGCTCTCAGCAGAGAGAGCCTGACACAGGGCTGGGTCCAGCGAGAACAGGAGCAGTTTGCTCCGTTCGGCCTCATCGCAGTCATTAATGTCTCCTACTTGCTCTGCTTCCATAAAGTGGACAGAGGGGTCTCCTTTTCGGGTAATTTTATTCACATGGGCCACCTGCGGGTGGTCCGAATCTACTCTGCTTGATGGGGCAGGTCCCGGAGGTTTAGATTCCAGCATTTCACCCTGCCTCTCCTGCGGGATCCCCAGTGGGGCTGTGGGAGAGGGCCTGTAGGATTCTTCCTCCCTATCCTCCTCCCCACAGCCTGTTTCACTATGCTCCCCCCTCCGCACCTCGGCTGGGCTGATAAGGCACACCACACCTTTACTGGGTGCCTTGCTTTCAGTCCAGCCAAGGGCTTTTGCCTCAGCTAGGGCCAGAGCTTTGGTGTCGAGTCGGGTGGGGGTTCGAGTCTCGGGCACTTCCAGAGCTTTTGCTCCGGCTAGAACAAGGGCTGCTTTGGCTTCAGCCAGAGCCAGGGTGAGCCGATCAATTTGTTCCTGAAAGGAACAATGATCTGCCTCTGCCCTGCTGTGGCACGCCTGAAGCGCAGCCTGTAGCTGGAGACTCTTACCCTCTCCCAAACTTCCCTGGTTCTGAGCCTGGGCAAGTTCGTCCTGCAGTCCCCTGACATAACCTTTTCCCTCAGTTACCTGGGACTGAAGGTATTTCCTGTGGTTGCGATAGCGTTCTTCATCCCTCTCTTGTTCCTGCCTCTCCCACTTTAAATCCTGATTCAGCTTTTCCCTTTCTTTGCTGGTCTTTACTAGCTCCTCTCTCTGCTCAGCTAACTTTGTCTGCAGGACGGCTACCATCCTGTCCAAGACCTTTATTTGCTTCTGAAAGCACATCAGCCACACTGCCTTTTCCACTGATCTTTTAAGATCTTTACTCTGGGTCTACCGGGCTGCTGCGTCCTCAGGCCGTTCAGCCCTCAGCAGCGCCTGCACCCACTTCTTTGAGCAGTTTATCCTTGCTATTACATACCTAGCAATCCTAACCTTCATTTTATACTCCTCTCCACCAAGACTGACTGTCTCGTCACCCTCACTCAACGCACGTCCCTTTGTGCTCGCCATTGTAAGGGGAGCTTGGGGTGTGGGTTCGAATCCACACTCCCCTGAGGTTCTGTACGTGCGATTTATGAGGATGGATGAGTAACGAGGCACCAGACACAGTGGGTAAGAGTGCAAAATGGCTAATGTTGTTTATTTAGAATAGTAAACACAAAGATAGAGGGCATAGGAAGAGGTCGTAAATAGCAGTAATGGCACAATCTCACTCAACAACACACAAAATTCTCGCAACAGGGAAGGGGAAGATAAGAGGTTGAAACATTCCACTCACACACAACCCCACCTCCCACTTCCACCCTTCTTACCAATTCCTGTCCTAAATTGAGTCTGTGAGAGGATTTGGTTATACTCACAATCCTATCAACTCCGGGGTTCTGGGGGCACTTATTTCAGCTCGGGGTCCCTCTGGGGTGGGTTTTACATTGTTGGTCGGTTCGGTTTTCCTCCTCGATGTTGCGTCGGTTTCTTCTATTTGCCTCTCGGTTGGCTCCTAAGCAAAAAAACTGCTGGAGTTAAGCACACCTTCCCCAGAGCGAGGGCCCTGTGAAGAGCTGACTCAACTCCCCTTTAACTCAACTCAACCACAACAAAAACTGACTCCCACCTTCTTAACTCAACTCTACAACTCAATGCAAAAGCTGACTCCAACCTCCAACCTCAAAAACCCAAACCTCTTGTGTTTTTGCAGCTTTTTCTTATAGTCCGTTCATCTTCGCGCCAAAACTGCATGCCATTGTCTTGGGTCTTCCTTGAATAAAAAAGGGTGTGAATGGCAGTTCGATGTGTATCGATCTGTCTGGAATGGGAGATTAGCCACACCTCCTGTATCCTGTCGCTCGCTGATGGGGTGAATGAAGATGATTGTTCACTATCTCGACAGAGGTGCCACTCTGTCTGGGCTGGCCAAAATGATTGCATCAGACCTGTGGGCCTTTGTTTAATTATTCAAACTGATACCCTTTGTGTTGCCTTGTGTATTACTGGAGAGATTTTACCTGGACATGTTGCCTCTTCTATGAGGGTTTTACACGAAAAGCTGGAGAAATGTCCTTTTAAAATATAAAGTTGCCTTGTATCCATTTTCCTGAAAGAACCGAATGTACACTCTTCTCCCTTACGGTAGCTGGCTCATCCCCCGTCCGGTTCCGTGCTCCTGCAACACTGTCTGTTACTGTACAGGGTGGCCAGAGTCCCATCATCCTCCGCGGTTTACAGGCTGGTGGCTGCAGTTGGTTATTTTAAACATGGCATCTTCCCATTCTCTCTGCCACATGTCTCCGTGGTTGGTTTTGCAGAACCTTACAGAATGAGAAATGATACCGGGTTCTATATGTATGCTGACAATGCCAAAGGTAACCCCCCATGGGAAACACCCAGGTCCAGCGGACTACCCGATCATGTAGCCTGCACTTCCGGGACCAATGTGATGCCCCAGGGAGAGTTCACACACACCCAG